>NW_018022145.1:0-5270 GCF_002006095.1 Pseudomyrmex gracilis
GGCAATAGAAGCAGCAGAGCTTCATGTGACAGCGGTAGACACGAACCATGCAAGTCTAGACCTAGTGAGCGTACCAATTGTTGAAACGAAAAGGGGCACAGCCGAGTTGTTGTATGATACGGGTGCGACTATATCACTAATAAAAGTAAAATATTTAAAAGGGAAAACCTTGGTGGAAAAATTAAAAATGAAACTGACCGGAGTAACGGGGCACACCGCGCGCGTAATAGGAAAATTTAACGCAACAATCCAGTTAAAAAATAACACATTAGTACATCCGATTTACGTAGTGCGAAACGATTTCCCGATCAATTACCAGGGAATCCTTGGAAACGATTTTCTTAAAAAATATCACGCGGTACCGTGTCATAAAAAAGGAAAAATAGTAATTGGAAAAGATGCAATGGTCTTGTATCCGTATTACGCGATAACGTTACCACCGCGGTGCGAGACAATAATACGGGCATTTACAAACGTGAATCACGTAGGTATCGTGCAAGCGAAAGAAGAACAGCCGAGAATCTTTATCGGGAGTTGCTTAGTGCAACCCCCGATAAACAATGTATGCCCCGTGAGTGTGATAAACACCACGGAAAAAGAAGTGAAGATGCGAATGCCACATGTAACGCTAGACAAATTGCAGTTAGATATGCAAGAAGCGAAGGCACAGGTCGCCAAGGTAGAAATAGAAAAATCAGAAATAGAGCGACAGGAAATAGTAAAAGCCTCATTGTGCATGCAACATTTAAATAAAGAAGAAGAGAAAAGTTTAAAAGAAATTTGCGAAGAATATAGCAACGTATTTCATCTCCAAGAAGAGACACTGACCTGCACCAACGCGGTATCGCATTACATACCGACGAAGACGGACTGCAGACCGATAAACGTACGACCATACAGATTACCCGACAAATACAAGCAAGAGGTAGATAAACAAATAAATGAAATGTTAGAAAACGGTCTAATTAGACATAGCACGAGTCAATGGAACGCACCACTATTAGTGGTACCGAAAAAATTAGACGCGTCCGGAGTACGAAAGTTACGCGTCGTAATCGATTTCCGAAAACTGAACGACGTCACCGTAGGAGACTCATTCCCACTTCCTAATATAACTGATATACTAGATCAGTTAGGAAATGCAGTATTTTTCCACGTTGGATCTTGCCTCGGGGTATCATCAGATACCTATGGCCGAGGAAGATAAGCAAAAAACGACGTTTTCTACGTCGTATGGGCATTTCGAGTATAACCGAATGCCGTTTGGGTTAAAAAATGCACCCGCCACGTTCCAAAGGTTAATGAACACGGTACTGGTAGGGATGCAAGGTGTTAAATGCTTCGTGTACTTAGACGATATTGTGATTTACGGGGCAAATTTAAAAGAACACAATAGCCGGTTAAAAGAAATATTAAAACGATTGAGAAAAAATAAGTTAAAATTACAACCCGATAAATGCGAATTTCTAAGAAAAAAAGTCACGTATTTAGGGCATATCATCACGGAAAACGGAATTCTACCCGACCCGTCCAAGATAGACGCGGTAAAAAATTTTCCATTACCAAAAAAGTTAAAAGACGTGCAAGCATTTGGTTTGGCTGGATATTACCGCAAATTTATTGATAAGTTTTCAAAAATAGCGAAACCATTGACACAATTAACGCGCAAAGAAGCAAAGTTTGCGTGGGGCGCGGAACAGCAAAAAACGTTCGAAATTTTAAAAGAAAAATTAATTACGGCACCTATATTAGCGTATCCCGATTTCAACCGCGAGTTCATCGTCACGACAGACGCGTCAGGTTACGCGATCGGAGCGGTCTTATCGCAAGGTGACGCGGGGGGAGATAAGCCCATCGCGTACGCGAGTCGCGTGCTAATTAAGGCGGAACGAAATTATAACACAACTGAAAAGGAATTGGTAGCAATAGTATGGGCCGTTAATCACTTTAGACCATACTTATATGGTACAAAGTTTAAAATAATAACAGACCACAAGGCTCTCGTATGGCTATTTAACGTTAAAGACCTCGGCTCGAGATTAATACGCTGGAGATTAAAGCTAGAAGAGTACGACTACGAAATCGTACACAAGAAAGAGAAAGCAAACGCAAACGCCGATGCGTTAAGCCGACACCCGGTAGACAAAACAGAGCACGTAAACGCATTACACACGGTTAGAAGAAGAGAAAAAACAAGAACGACAAAGAGAGGCGCAAACGCGAGCGCAACAGAGAAAAGCGCAAACGCAAGCGAAACAGGAGAACATTTGAGCGCGAGCGAAACGGAAGATAATGCAAGCGCAAGCGAGAGTGAGACAAAAGAAGACACGAGTGCAAGTGAGACAGAAGAAAGCGCGAAAGCAAGAAAGACAACAGACAACGCAAGTGCAAATGAGAAAGAAAGAACTACAATCAAGAATAAAGCAGAAGANAAAAATGCACCCGCCACGTTCCAAAGGTTAATGAACACGGTACTGGTAGGGATGCAAGGTGTTAAATGCTTCGTGTACTTAGACGATATTGTGATTTACGGGGCAAATTTAAAAGAACACAATAGCCGGTTAAAAGAAATATTAAAACGATTGAGAAAAAATAAGTTAAAATTACAACCCGATAAATGCGAATTTCTAAGAAAAAAAGTCACGTATTTAGGGCATATCATCACGGAAAACGGAATTCTACCCGACCCGTCCAAGATAGACGCGGTAAAAAATTTTCCATTACCAAAAAAGTTAAAAGACGTGCAAGCATTTGGTTTGGCTGGATATTACCGCAAATTTATTGATAAGTTTTCAAAAATAGCGAAACCATTGACACAATTAACGCGCAAAGAAGCAAAGTTTGCGTGGGGCGCGGAACAGCAAAAAACGTTCGAAATTTTAAAAGAAAAATTAATTACGGCACCTATATTAGCGTATCCCGATTTCAACCGCGAGTTCATCGTCACGACAGACGCGTCAGGTTACGCGATCGGAGCGGTCTTATCGCAAGGTGACGCGGGGGGAGATAAGCCCATCGCGTACGCGAGTCGCGTGCTAATTAAGGCGGAACGAAATTATAACACAACTGAAAAGGAATTGGTAGCAATAGTATGGGCCGTTAATCACTTTAGACCATACTTATATGGTACAAAGTTTAAAATAATAACAGACCACAAGGCTCTCGTATGGCTATTTAACGTTAAAGACCTCGGCTCGAGATTAATACGCTGGAGATTAAAGCTAGAAGAGTACGACTACGAAATCGTACACAAGAAAGAGAAAGCAAACGCAAACGCCGATGCGTTAAGCCGACACCCGGTAGACAAAACAGAGCACGTAAACGCATTACACACGGTTAGAAGAAGAGAAAAAACAAGAACGACAAAGAGAGGCGCAAACGCGAGCGCAACAGAGAAAAGCGCAAACGCAAGCGAAACAGGAGAACATTTGAGCGCGAGCGAAACGGAAGATAATGCAAGCGCAAGCGAGAGTGAGACAAAAGAAGACACGAGTGCAAGTGAGACAGAAGAAAGCGCGAAAGCAAGAAAGACAACAGACAACGCAAGTGCAAATGAGAAAGAAAGAACTACAATCAAGAATAAAGCAGAAGAACTCACAGACAAGAAAGAAAGAGAATACACAGAAAAAGAGAAACGGACAATATTGTATGAATACCATGACACACCGATCGGTGGTCATCAAGGCATTGAACGGACAGTGAAACAAATCAGGTTACTTCACAATTGGCCAAATTTAACTAAAGACGTGAAAAATTATATAAAGAAATGTACGTTTTGCCAAAGAAACAAGTTAACACGTAAAGTTAAAATGCCGCTAGTAATAACAGACACGCCACGTAAACTGTTCGAAAAATGCGCGCTGGATATAGTGGGACCGTTACCGATTTCGAGCAACGGAAATAAGTATCTATTAACATTTCAAGATAATTTGACGAAATTTAGCAAGGCTATCCCGATAGCCAATCAAGAAGCGAACACCGTAGCAAAAGAATTTGCGATAAAGATAATTTGGGAATATGGAATCCCGGAGGTAATTCTCACTGATCAGGGTACGAACTTCGTAGGCGACGTATTTAAAAATACATGCAAATTATTAAAAATCAACAAGGTACAAACAACCGCGTATCACCCACAGAGCAACGGAGCTCTTGAGAGATCGCATCGAACGTTAATAGAGTATATTCGACATTTTGTTAGTGACGAACAGACTGACTGGGACGAGTGGATACCCTACGCCATGTTCGCGTATAACACTACACCACATACCGCAATGGGGTTTACACCGTTCGAACTAGTATACGGAAGACAAGCCGAACTCCCGACAACATTGGAAAAAACACCCGAAAAAACTTATAATATGGAAGACTACGCTCACGAGTTAAAAGAAAGAATACGTGCTGCAAACAAAATAGCCAGAGAAAATTTAAAACACGAAAAGATAAAAGCGAAAAAACAGTACGATAAACAAGTAAAAGCAATAAAATTCAAAGTAGGAGACAAGGTTCTCTTGTTTGATGAAACGGTAAGACGGGGAAGATCAAAAAAGCTCGAAGCGTTATGGATCGGACCGTATGTAGTAGTCGAAAAAATCTCCGACGTGACGTACGTCGTAAAAAAGGGAAGACGCGCAGTAAAAGTGCATGCAAATAGATTGAAACACTATATAGAAAACTAAAAACTTACCAATCAGCCTCGTAGGGATTCACCTACGCGAGACGCCTCTGGGAGGTCTCGTCCGTGGCGCGATGAGGGGGGATCATCCGTCATCACAGCGATCCAGTCAACAACGATCGACCGACAAAGACCACAATTCTCGGATGAGGACAGGATGTCATCCACAAATTGGCGACGCACACACCCGGCACACACCATGGGTCGCTCGGTCAGCTCACAAAATGAGCACCCTGGACCCTCAACGGGCCGATAGTGGCTCATGCCGGGCCCGTCGGTTATCGGCGGAACATGGTCCCCCCGTGGTGAAAGTGCCGTGATAGAATATAAATAACCCCGGCGGTAGCCGCCCAGCAGATAAAGCAAAATTCGCTAAAGACCAAAGCAACGATGGGTTCGTACTCGCAGCACCAGTCGCAAACACGAGGCCACGAGGTCTCAACACCACAGGCCACACAAAGTGGGGCGTTAACTACTGGATTAGCCATAGCAACGGTACAAATTTTTTAACACTTTGGCTCAAACAAAACACAATTAACTGCACTAAAGACAAAATGCAACTGACGAGACTCATCTCTACAAGCAACCAAGAACAACA
>NW_018022145.1:6185-7705 GCF_002006095.1 Pseudomyrmex gracilis
TAGAATCAGACATAAAAGAAATAATAAACCTTATAACAAAAACAGATGACAAACTTACACAACTAGAATTCATTCCGATTGAACAAATAATACAAAATTTACGCGACACAAGCGGCCATTTACAAAGTGATTTACGCTTTCCATTCCAAATTACAGTAGAAAATTGGGTAAAAATAAAAGAAATTGTAACGGTTGCTGTGTACTGCAAGAGGTCGGATGTCTTCATAGTAGTAAACGTACCGTTGGTGCATGCCGTGGTGCACGAGATCTGTAATGTGATTTCCTTGCCGGTACACGTGCACGGCAACGTGTTTGCAGTGGCGCGAGTTCGACATGCCCTTATCGCAATAGACAGCAACCGACAGACATATGTATTACTGTCACAAGATCAACTAGAAAAGTGTAAAAATGTTCAAGGTCATTACATCTGCGGTAGCGTAATAACACTTTATAAGGTACAGACAAATTCGCCATGCGAGATACAGGCATACGTACACGAACTAAACAACTATTCAAATTGTAAGACGACGTATTAGACATCCAACCACACTATTTGGATTCAATCGCAACAAGAACGTAGATGGCTGTATTCTACGCTAGGCGAGCAGTTTGTAACCTTCAGGTGCGAAAAAGGACCCGATAGAACGGAAACTTTAACGGGAGTTGGAGAAGTAATACTGACGAATCGGTGTGGGTTTTCAACCAAAGATATTTTCGTCAACACTAAAACAGTAATAGAACATGCGCAAATTAATACGTACTTACCACAGTTTAATATTACACTTATACAAACAAACAGAACCGTACCACAAAACATACACGCATTTGACGAGGTAAAGTTACAAAATTTGACAAACACCAAAACACAATTGCAGACGATAAGTAATCAGATACAAAAAACTAGTAACGATTTCGATTAAGAGTTTTATAAACAACCATATTTTGTGTATCCCACGAGCATAAGTGCGATAACAGTACTGTTAATAATAGCCGTTGTAATATATATTGTAATTAAAGGTAAAAGAACAACCGCACAACAACAGCAGTGTTCACGACGAGTACATTTTGTGGGTGGTGTAAGTAAACTACGACCTTCACAGATAAAACACAAGTGCAAAGGTCGGGGACCCCACGTTGAGGGGGTAGCAACCACACTTCTTTAAAAAATCAGTGTGTGGGGTGAGTGTAAGAAAAACCTCCCCTGTCAGTTTTTCTTTTCCAACAGAGGAAGGATGTTATAAATCATGTATTAAGTTATGTATTAAGTTATGTATTAAGTTATGTATTAAGTTATGTATTAAGTTAATGTATTAAGTTTTGCGTAATAAGCGGTATTGATTAAATTCGGGGTTTGGTTACTGGGTTTAGTGTTACTTTAAGAGGGTACTGGATACCGACTATAGACACCTGTAAACCGACGATTCTAAGTTTTCTTTTTGAGCCGTATTTACTGCATCAAATCCAAAATGCTTCTACAGAAATAAGTGAATTGTGCTAAGAATTAGCTGTTGTTCTTTAAA
>NW_018022145.1:9035-10920 GCF_002006095.1 Pseudomyrmex gracilis
CGTGCCTCTATTACGCGAAAATGAATAATTTTGACAGTTGCGGAAATATGAAATATTTATATTTTATTAATGATTGAACCAATCGACTTTTTTTAAATCTCAATCGATTCAGAACAAAAACATTAAAAAAAAGTATTATTGCGGTGTTTGTGTTTGTGTCCTCTAATTGGAAATATTTGATAATAACGTTTTGACAGTGAAAAATTCACGTTTTCATGGTTTTCATGGTCGTCGTGAGATCGGAATTTGTGCATGTTCGTATGCCTGCTAACAGATGGCATAAATGTACGTGCACGCTGAAAGGAGAAAAGAGAAAGAAAGCAGGAAGTGTGAGTTAGAGAGAGAAGAAAGAGGGAATCAAGAAGCACCTTGTGATTTCAGGTTTACCGCACAAAAATTCTTCCGCATTATACGTTTTAGTTAAGTATTTTATTAGGATGTTAGTTAACTAACTTCTATTATACTTCTATTGTGAGATTGTCGGAGTTCCATCCAAAACAATTTTTTATAATATTGTATTATTGTGTAAATTTTAAATTACAATAGAAACTATAACATAAATCTTGAAGCAAAACCTGCTTTACAAAAGAAGTGATATCCAAAAGTAGCACCAAGTAAAATTTTAATTACAATACCAAGTAAAGTTTAGTTTGTTTTATATTTTAAACATTAGAATTAGAAAAGAATACGCAATAGAAAGTATTTAACATATAATCAAGAAAAATAGATTTAGGTTATTACATTCAAAAAACTTACCTTTACAAAAAAAGGTAAAAAAAGGCGCCAAGTACACGCACAATACGTATTGGATTCTAGTTACTAATACTACAAAAAATTCTTTCTTAAAAATAAACCTGTTTTACAAAAGAAGTGATATCAAAAAAAAGCACCAAGTAAACTTTTGGTCGTTATTATATACAAAACCTTTAAAAACTAAAAAATAATAAAATTAATTTAACAATTAATTGAATATAAAATTAATTTACTTGGATTATATTTACTACTTAAATTAAAAATCTTATTTCTAAAACAAAACTTGCCTTACAAAAGAAGTGATAACAAAATCAAAAAGTAATACCAAGTAAACTTTTGTACGTTATTTATTGAAAAAATAATATATATTATTATATACTACAACAAATTTTTAAAAACTAAAAATTATATAATACAAAAAAGTTTTAAAAACTAAAAATATTTAATGCTAAAAAACTTGGTGCCGCTGCACCAAAGGCCGAGAGACAGACATGATCTACGTGCGCGTGCAAATTATTTACAATGCAGATAGACATGTTCTATGCGCACGCGCGAGCTTTATATTAATTAAAAATTATTTCACATATATAGTATTATAATATGTTGGTTAAATGGGAAATACTAAAAAAATATTTAGAATATAATAGAATTATAATTTTTATTGACAATAATTAATTGATTGTACATGTGTTCTCTTCTCTTATTATTTTTATAGAAAACTAATAAATACTCTGTATAAAAGGAATGCTTTGAAAAAGAAACTTTTATGTTTATTTAAAGAAAACAGTATTGAGTACTTATTATGTCAGACTTACGCATGTGTCTGATGTACACATTTCAGTTCACTATTTGAGGTGCAGCCGCGCCAAGTTTTTTAGCATTAAATATTTTTAGGTTTTAAAAATTTTTTGTAGTATATAATTTTTAGTTTTTAAAAATTTTTTGTAGTATATAATACCCAAGCAATCAGCTGACGTTGTAATGACGTAAATATACGTGATTTTTGTCACTAATTGGTGATTATGACCTAAATCTGACGTTATTTTGAACGTCATAACAATGACGTCAGTATATACGTCACACATATACGTCATATATAATGTAACTATTGGTCTTTGGAGTAACGTCAGTT
>NW_018022145.1:11890-21418 GCF_002006095.1 Pseudomyrmex gracilis
ATTAATTTGAGTGAAATCTCGAATTAATTCCCCTCTTACGATGTGCCATTAGTTTTTTTCACGTTAATCACGTTACGTCAGATTAATGACGTAAGTAAACGTCATTAACATGACGTCATTTTTGACGAGACAAACTCACGTCGTCATTACGTTAATATCACGTCATAAACGTCTAACGTCGAACTGGTCAAAAATTGACTTTATATTAACGTCATTATAACGTCAGCTGGTTGCCTGGGTATATATTGTTTTTTCAATAAATAACGTACAAAAGTTTACTTGGTGTTACTTTTTGATTTTTTTATCACTTCTTTTGTAAGGCAAGTTTTGTTTTAGAAATAAGATTTTTAATTTAAGTAGTAAATATAATCCAAGTAAATTAATTTTATATTCTATTAATTGTTAAATTAATTTTATTATTTTTTAGTTTTTAAAGGTTTTGTATATAATAACGACCAAAAGTTTACTTGGAGCTTCTTTTTGATATCACTTCTTTTGTAAAACAGGTTTATTTTTAATACAACCTACCATGGACTTCTAATATAAGATCTATCATTTTTTCTTTTCAATTTCCATCTTCTTTTGCGAACTTTTGTGATATGACGTGATTACTTATATTTATATTTATATTTATCTTTGTACACTGAAGAGAGCTCAAGTAGGGCCGAAATGTTTGTCATTTGTTAAATGTTAAATTTTATTTGAATTTTATTTGCCTTTTATTTGCATTTTGTCTTTAAATAAATTTTAAGATCCATTAAAAGCTCGAAACAGACCTTATTATATATTTTTCTGTTTCTATACTTATTGTTAATATTGCGAGCGAATTTTATAATTTAATAATGTAATGTACTTTGTCGATATTAATGGAACCCCTTTAGATTCCGGATCACAAAAGCTATTTGAGCGCAATGAGCTACCTAACTTAGGAACTCTCGTCCTTGGCGAGGCCAAAGCTATAAAATATAAAACCCGACACCACATAATTCTAACTGTAAGCAAAGGACAACGAGAAGGACCCACTGAAACGTTACATTATATTTCTGTTGCTCTGAAAGATTCTCTAATTGTAGCCGAAAAATTAAGATTAGAAACCTTGAGTATTGCAAAAACAGACTATATCAATAATGTACCTTAGAGTAATGTCAAACCTTCCTTGCAGTTAATATTTGCCAATATGTCAAGGTAATTATATGTAACGGGACACTTAAATATCCTCCTAGAGACTTAAGACCCGTAATAATTGGAGAAGTTCATTGTTCTCCTACCGGAGGACATCGCGGCGTAAATAAAACATATAATCGCATTAAACATAATTACTGCTGGAAAAATTTAAAATTATATGTTCAACATTACATACAGCAATGCTTACAATGTCAGTTGAAAAAACTAGTTAGAGTAAAAACTAAACAACCTATGATAATTACCGATACGCCCGGCTCAGCCTTTGACAAAGTCGCAATGGATATCGTAGGACCCCTGCCGGAAACAGAGAAGGGAAATTTATATATATTAACCTTACAGGATCAATTAACGAAATTCTGCATGGGAGTACCGTTGCCAGATCAAACCGCAGAAGCGATAGCCGAAGCCTTTGTAGACAAATTTATTTGCGTGTTAGGCGCACCTAAAGCCATTTTAACCGATCAAGGTCGAAATTTTATTAGCGATTTGATGAGAAAAGTAGCAAAAATATTCCGAATTCGCAAATTCCGCACAACGGCTTTTCATCCGCAGTCTAACGGATCGTTAGAACGATCACATCACGCGTTAGGCGAGTATTTAAAACAATACGCAAGCGAACAAAAACAATGGGATAAGTGGATAGGCCTCGCTATGTTTAACTATAATACAAGCGTACTAACTATAATACACGAGGCAACCAAACATACTCCGTACGAGTTAGTTTTTAGTAAAATAGCGCGAGTACCCTCTAGCGAACCTTTGGCAATAAGTGATAAATTGGAAAGTTACGACGATTACCTAATTAGCCTGGTGACTCAACTTTATAATATTCAAATGAAAGTTCGAGAAAACGTGATTGAAGCTAAAAACAGATCTAAGACTTATTACGATCGAAAAATCAATCCTAAGATTTTCAAGCCCGGAGATCAAGTATTTTTATCAGGGTTGTTATGTTTTAAACAAATTGTTTAAAACTGTTTGATTAAAACATGTTTTACACAGTAGACACTGTTTTAAACATTTTTGTTTTAAACAGTTTTAAACTACTGTTTAAAACTGTTTAAAACATTGTAATTAAAGTATAAGATTATTTAAGAAAGAAGGTGTAAGAAAAAGAAACTAACAGGTGTGTATATTGCAAAAAAGGTTTTGTTTCAGTTTTGTATTTATGTTTATTTTTTTTTTGTGTTTCAGAGTGTTATTTATATAACATATAAATATAAATTTCCGATGGTATGGTTCTACCACCCGTCCGGAAACATTTTGTACATATGATACTGATTATTTGTCTTATTTTTTTTACAATGTTATACTTAACTCTCAACATAAATTATAAATAAAAAAGTAAAGTATCTGAAGTCTTTTATATAAAAACTACAAATTAAAAAAAATAAATCATATCACATTGCATTTTAGCACTTATTGCACATTACAAACAAAATAACGTTAATTCTTTAAGTAAGAAGTAAAACCTACAAAGAAAATGAATGATAACAATATATTGCAAGTGTAGTGCAGTCATTCCATATCAGGTAGTTTTTTTCTATTAATCAACTAAAAATCTTTTTTATAAGATCAGATTATACAAATTCAGTCTGAATCTCATGTTCAATTTCATCAACTTTACTCTTTCTGTTGAGTGCTTTCAAAATTGTTACTAATTTTGAAGCTTTTTCTACACCTAATCTGTTTCTCAGTTTTGTGTGTACTAAATTAAAAGCTGAGAAAAGTCTCTCTATGCCAGCAGAAGAAGCAATTGCTGTATGGAGTTGTGTTACTAAGTCGAACGTTACAATATTGATATTATTTTTCAGCGCAAGCCACCATGTTATTGGCTTAATATTTTTAACGGATTCCTCAGAAAACAGATACTTTTTGAATGGAGAAGTTTTTGCTCGGTAAGACATAACATCAGGCATGGCTGCAGGATGATACGAATTGACATATTCCATAGCTTCATCTAATTGTTCTTGACTTAACTGAAATCCTCTAAATCGATGATCTAGCAAATTTGCTAAATAATGTGCAGACGTCATTGCCATTTCAAAACGTTTCAGAACACAATTAAGATCAGATCCCACACAAAAAATTGTTTTGTTTAAAATGGTTTATTATTTCAATCCAAATTTCTGTGGCCTTACCAATTGTACATCATTCTCGTTGGACTTTGTCTAAAGCGACTGAAATTACTTTTAGTTTTTCCAAATAATCAGTTGCTTTGATTTTTAAGTTCATATCGTTAACTTTCTGGGGATAGTCTTCTGGATCACCGCATTGTACCCGAGGTTCCACAGCAGCGGGCCGAGAACTGACCCCTGCGGTACATCCTCCTTCGCTGCAGTGATCCGTACCGGCTGGTATACCTAATCTCCCTGCCACGGAAGTAGTCTCCGACGAGCCTACTCAGATAGGGTGGGACTCTATGATGTTCCAGAGCCTACCCTATACTGTCCCAGGGGAGGAAATTGAAGGCGTTGGGGATATCGAGAGACACTGCCAACGCCCTCCTCCCCTGCCTGGTCGACGCCTCCGTGAGGGACTTAAGGTGGAACACGGCGTCCACCGTTGAGCGTTCCCCACGGAATCCGTACTGACAGTCGGCCAGGTCGGGACCCTCCCGTGACAGGTGCTCGACGAGGCGGTTGGCAACAATGCGCTCCAGGAGCTTGCCCGCCTCGTCGAGTAAACAAATCGGCCGGTACGCGGATGGCGAGTCCGCAGGCCTTCCTCTTTTGTGGAGCAAAACCAGGTTGGCTTGCTTCCAATCTGGGGGGAACCAGCTGGTCCTCAGGCAGTCTGTCAGGATCTGCCTGAGGCGCTCTCCCAAGGGACCCTGTCCGAAGGCAAAGCCCAATACTTTGCCGGGCACGCCGTCGGGACCGGGGGCGGTATTCTTCCGCGTCATCCGACGGACGGCCCGGCGGAACTCCTCTTCTGTGACCCCCAGTTCGTTGGACCACTCAACCGGGTAGTCCAACCCCGGCTGCTGGGAGGGCTAAGTGCCTCTCCCGCCGGGGAAGAGGGTCGAGACCACCCTTGGGAGCGGGGGTGTCGTCTCTCCCCGTGGCGACCCCGAGGGGGGCCAGGGAGCTCGGAGACTCTCATCGTAATGTAACGATGATCGGAGAGAGTCTCCAGATCGTCCCTGGCCTTCCACTCGGACACACGTGCAATGGCGGACGGAGAAGCAAAGGTCACATCGACGATGGATCCCCCGTTGCGCCTCACGCACGTGTGTTGCGTGCCCTCATTGACTGTGGCAAAGCCGCAGGCCGCCATGCATTCTTCGAGGGCCCTTCCACGTACATCGGTCCTGGGAGAACCCCAAGTCACCGACTTGGCGTTAAAGTCAGTCCTCAGGACTAGTAAAGGACGAGGCTGGAGGCGGCGTATGGACCCGCTCCAGCCCGTTCAAGAACTCCTCGAATTCGTGGAAGGGCCTCGTGGGAGAGAAGTAACACCCCACGATCGCCAGTTCCCCTCATTTGCATGCGACAAACCCCTCTCCCCTTTCGAGGGGGGAGAAGAAGGTGGACGCACGTCCCCACCGAAAATGTAAGGCGACCGAGCCGTCCCTCGACCCCAGCCACGACGGGTGGTCTGGGACGGAGTAAGGCTCGGCCGCCACCGCAAGGCATCCATCTAGCTCCGCGAGGCTATGCACCAGAAGGTCCTGAGCCTCGCGAGCGTGATTTAGATTGCCCTGGAGAAGTAAGGACATTATGTAGTGTCCATTACATCCTCCTCCAGGGCCCTGCTCTCAGGAGGGGAAGGAGGTGCAATCCCCTCACTGGAGGACGCTGCAGTTGTTGGTACAGCGGCCGGTACTTCTACCTGAGGAGTGGACTGGATGCCACTCCTCTGTGTGGTTTTGGGCCCGTTTACTCTTGGAGCGCACGCTCTGCCTCCCAGGCGGTGGTTTGCGGGACGCCCAAGATCCGCGCATAAGGGGCACTTGGGTGCCGACGTGCACGTTGACACCCTATGTTTCCGGTCGCCACAATTGAAGCAGCGGCCCCTTCTGTCTTCTTCCGGCGCATTAAAAGTGCACGCGGCCATCACGTGCCCGCGTCGGAGACATCTGTGGCACTGGAGGGGCCACATCTCCAGTACCTCTATGGGTGCACGTACCCAGCCGACCCTGAGCGTCTCGGCCTCGACAACCTTTCGGGCCGCGGTCAGTGGGCACTGCACCCATGCTGTGGACAGCCCACCGGGGGAGGCACGAGGTTGGCCGACCTTAACCTCGGTCGACCGGCAGCCCTCGGCGGACGCCACAACTTCTTTGATCTCCTCGGGGGAGATCGACTCGTCGAGACCTCGGACACGTAATTCAACGGTCTTCGTTGGTCTCGCGAGTCGTCCCTCCTTCTCGGACACCAAGGGGAGCATCGCGTTGTACAACGCCTCTGCCTTGGTGTCTAACTAAAAATCTAATTTAATCTAACTTAACCTAACCTAACCTTGCCTAACCTTGCGACCGGAGACTTTGGGGAGCGGAGTTGAGGTCGTCCGGCTTTTGAACGAATCAGTTGATTCGGAGATGGACAGATTGTTCGACGCGGCCGTCTCCACGGCGGCGGCTTGACTACAGGACTTCGAGCGACGTTTGAAAGAGCGGAGAGAATTCCAGCGTCGGCGCTCACCTGGGAGCGAGGCAGGCCCAAGAAAGCATCAACCGGCTGAGTGATGCAAGGACGAGAAGAGCTGTTCAAGGACAATCAGTCCATAAAACATTAATTTTATTTTGTTTTAAGATTAGCAGCAAGGTGTGTAAGGCCCTGTCCTGTTGTTTTGCGTTAGTGCGTCTTTTGTAGTTTGTTTTTTATTTACGTTAAAACCCAATCGGGGAAGTTTTATTTTGGATGACCCAAGTTGAGTGGGTCACCCGTTTAAAGTGACGTTTGAGTAAGGGAACGTAGTTGTTGTTCAAATCTACTGGGGTGAACTCAGTAGGTTTGGTAGTGTAGGAAAACGTAAGAATTTGCAACAATTGGGGTAACTAAAATTGACACCTACCAGGTATAAAGTTGCGACAAAGTTTTGAATTGTGGCCAAAACTTCGCGTGCGAGTTGTAAACCGTTGTAAGAACCTTCAGTCCTAATATCAGCGACAATTGATAAGTTTCAGTTTTGTAGTATAGGACAGAGTTGCCGTGTATCTACAAAATAAAAGAGACAAATTGTTGGAAAAAACACTTGGGAAGTGTTTGGAAGGTCTCCCCGACTGGAGAATAGGCACAATTTACAACAATTAGGATAGTTTAGTATCATACCTGGGTTACCTCCGGTTTCCATTTGAGAGGCAAATTGTAACTGAGATTTTGTGTACGCATTCCTGGGTGGACCAACATCACGTCCTGCAAGTTTGGTAAACAATTAGGAAGTTTTAGTTTGTAAGTGCATACTTACCTCAGAGATGCGTATCGGGAATAAAACTTCAATTGTTGACAATATTCTCGGGGTGTGTTGGTAGTACCAGTTTAGGATGATCCCCGAAGTTTTATCGACGTTAAGAACTTTTGAGTTTGTACCTGATTTGAGATCATCCTGCCTGGGAAAGTAAAAGGCATGAGATATTGGGAAAACTATCTGGAATAGTCTTTGTGGAACGAATAGGGACACATGCGATCAAAATTTCTAACAATTCGGTCAAATTTTGTTTGTACCTGAAAATTTTATTAGTTTGGAAAAAATCGGTAAAAGTGAATGAATACTTACCTGGTGATCCCTCGTGGCGTCTGGAACATCCCTGAAACAGAAAAAATCACAATTAGGCAATTTTGGGAGAACTTATAAAATTTGAGTTAATCTGGCTAATTGTTCATGAAATTCGTAGGGAGTGTTTATTTAGTTATATATAAACAACCCGCGTCAAAATTTTCAACAATTCGGCAATTTCAAAATTATAACATATAAAACTATAAAAGTAATGAATTGTTAACGAAATGTTGAGGGGAAGTTTCGGAAAGCCCGGGAAGTCGTCTCCAGAAGTCTCATCCACTTTTCACAAGGATTACGCCAGATAGGTTGTGCGCACGCGCCAGAGTGGGGGAAGCGTCGTGGTGAGATCGGGCGCTCCTCCGAGTCAGTCGATCTCGAGCGCTCGTACCGAGCACATCGTACTGTGTTCACTTGCGCGTTATTACAACGAGTATCTACTCAGTTATTGTATCTTTTCCAAGTGCCTACAGCTTAGCTGTAAATAAAGTGGCAGTGTCTTCTTACACCACAAACGTTATTATTTTATTGACTAATATACAAGACCTTTTTCCTGCGTGTCCAACGGCCGTCGGGTTGTCTCAAGTGGCGTGCCGACAAAGGGCTCTGAGAGAGCAACACGGTAAGTCCTGTGTGTTCTTCGGGCCGTGTTGTGATCCTTCCTGCTTGGCGGTGAAAGTAGGTGGCGACCGAGACAGTTTTTAAGAAATCACCAAGCCCGTCCGGTCACAACCTAACCTAACCTAACAACAAAAACAACACTGCATTTGNATTATCGCCACTTATTTTGTTTTGAGTTACAGCACTAATAAGTAATAAATTTAAGAACAAAACCAAATAGTAAAAATGATACGATAAAGTCCAGATGCGGATAGAACTTGCCGAACCAAAACTCATGTGTGCATTTACACGCACAGATCTGCACTTGCTTCGAAACGGTAAAAAACCAGTAATGTCAGTCGAACTATGTGCAAACGGCTTATGGTTCGACAATAAAGGAAATAAGACACACAAATGAAAACATCGAAAAACGCTCGTTTTGCATGTGTGTCTTGTCCTTTCTACTTCCGAGTTAGTGAACTGCGTTCTCTTTCTGGCATCAATGTAGAAGACGCGCACAACACATACTATGATGGAAAGAACAAGCAAAAGTGTGCACGTGAGCATATGTTTAAAATATGTTTTTTTTGTTTAAAACATGTTTAAAACATGTTTTTTTTGTTACTTAAAAAAACATAAATAAAACAAGAAAACATTGTTTTAAATAAAAAAACAATGTTTTTTGTTTAAAATAAAAAAACAAGTTTTTTTATCAACCCTGATTTTTATTAAAAGAACCCAAACCTGGCAAGGTTGGAGATCAATATACAGGATCTCACGAGGTCTTGGAAATATTAAATAAAAATAACGTAAGAATTAGAATTAAGAAAAACAGTCGCATAGTGCATCCCAACAGATTGAGAAAATCATATATAAAACCCGGATCGGTAACTTGATTTCGTTTCAAATGGAGTATCGAAGGATAATTACCATTATAATTTTCGTTATTTCTTTGTACGATCAAACAATAATAGGATATGATTGTGGATCGACATCGGCGAATATAACAACACTCTTGCTCTTGAACATCGAAGAATGCGACGTTCCGTTGCCGAGCGTGAATACTACAAAAGTTTACATTCAATTACTTCAATTAAACAAATTTTAGTCAGTAAGAGTCTTACAGTGCAAGGTCGAAATTGATAGAACAATCCGAAAGTGCGGAATGTTCTCGCACACAATGAATGTTTTCAACGGAAAATATTCATACATTCAAGAAGTATCACGCAAGGCTTGTCAGCGAATGCAGTATTACGGAACGTACGAAATCGCAGAAACGCAGATTTCCAGACTAAAACCTAATTCCACCGAGACGCGTCCATTAATTCTTGCAGGGAAAGTGGATAACAACGGCGCATGTTCAGGGGGAGCATACTCTGATTCTTACGGAACATGGGGGGAGGTTGTGGTTTTTGGAACCATAAAAATTACCTTGCAAGATTATGTGGCGGACGTGCGTATAAACACTAATCGCGTGCAATTAAGATCCGGAGTAAATTGTGAATTAAGTGCTTTTCATTGCGTCGATATCAAAGGAGGAGATACGTACTGGGAACCCGTGCCCGCGGATGTTTGTAAACTTTCATCTTCCGGTGTGTTGTACAATGGATATGCTAATAAAATCATTGATACCGGAAGCTCAATGGCACAAACAATTTACTCACTAGTTACACAGAGTACTTTGTTCGCACTCGCTAGCAGGGGAACGTATACAAACTGTGGGCACATATTGACCAGAACCGAACATCCGAAATTAATTATTCTTGAGACGACACCAGGAAGCAAAGCATTTAAAAAACAAACACAAGTAACAAATCTGGATATATTCACATATATGAACTCAAAATTCGTATATGTTGAAAAACATATTAGAACTCAAATAAACGAATTATATAGAAGTATATTGTATCAACAGTGCCACCTTGAACAAAAAATGTTACAAAACGCGTTAGCAATCGCAACGCAGTCACCTGATATTTTTGCTTATAATCTAATGAAAGGACCAGAATATATATATATATA
>NW_018022145.1:22278-28160 GCF_002006095.1 Pseudomyrmex gracilis
TACTAAGTAGTTCCAGCGTTGACCGCTCGATAGCGCCGCTTACCCGCGCTAGAAAAAATCAGTCCGGGAACTTTCCGGACAAACTGTGTATACATACATGGCTTTGCTAGCGGGTGAAGTCATTCACATAGTAAAATGCATGCCCGGTGAGGTCCGAGTGGCACGTACAGATGAATGCTACAATCATTTACCTGTGAACCGCGGAAATCAAACATACTTTTTAACTCCACAAACTCACGTGTTGTTACGAGCAGGTACACAAGTCGGTTGTAATTCATTTGCTCCGTCAATGTATCTCTTAGGAAATGCATGGTATAAACTCGTACCTAAACCAGTGGAATCCCTACTTCCGACCGTAATAAAACCGATGACGAAGCCTGTGTGGAAATACGTTAGCCCAGGCTCGCTCGTGACGAGCGGAATATACACCAAAAACGAGCTCAGGGATCATATTATGGTTTCCGCCAAGCGGCCTGCTGTACTCAATACGGTTGCGAGAGGCATGCTAGGCAAACCTGCGTTTTTAAATAGAGGATCTTTTACCAATTTAATGGACGAGGCGTATATAGAGAAAGTCGCCATTTCCGCCTGAAAGAAATTCTGGACTAATTTCCTTGTTTTCGAAAATCTCAGCGCAGGCGTAATTGGAATATATCTACTCGGAAAACTTGTCAAGTTATTGATAGATACGATCGTTCACGGTTATGCACTGCATACGATATATGGAAGGTCGGTGTATCTAATCGGAGCGGTTTAGGATTCTCTCACCCAGCTCTTGTTACACTTGGGTAGAAACAAGTCGGAGCGAGATAACAAGCAAAGAGCTTCGAGCGAAGAGTCAAAGCCCATGGCTCCGCCGCAAGAAGAATTTCAAGACGTAAACACTAAGTCGTGTTTATATCCGCAACTCCCCGTGCAAAAACCAGTTTATACGTTAGAACTCAAATAAGTAATACAATATAACAAATACTATATGCAATTTTCACAAACAAAATAATACAACAATGAAATAATAAATAAACCAATAAAAGACAATGCACGATTATCACATCCTTCAGTTCTTTATCTATATTTAACAAATTAAAATAAACATTACACAAAAAAAACCACACAACAAGTGTTAGAATAGAATTAGCATGTTCAGTAATATCAACCTTATAGAAAATGATGATTCCGTATATAAACATTCAAGAACTGGCTCGAACTCCGTTTGAAGTCACGGTTATCCGAGTGATATCACCATCATACTTCTGAGTCCACCTACATAACACCCGGCGGGAATTCAAGGAGTTGCTAACAGAACTCCGTCTGAAGATGGAACAACGAAAGGGTTACTGGCTGATGTGGCCAGACCAAGTTCGTGAGGGCGTACTCTGCGCCGTCGACGTAGACGACGGTACCTGGGAAAGAGGAATCATCCACAAGGACCTTGGAGGAGGAGCAGTGCTAGTTTCTCTCAGAGACTGGGGGACTGTAATGTACCGTCGTAAGCATCATATTTACACACTGGAAGATAGGTTTCGCGAGATGCCGTGGCAAGCTGTTCCGTGCGGACTTGCTTACACAGCTCCTAGCACTCTTGCACCTCATTGGCCAAGAACAACGAACACGATGATGCGGATCTTGTGTAAAGGAAAGAAGGGGTGGATGCGCATCAGAGGTGCAGGTGGTGTTCACCAAGAAGAAGCCTCGATTGACCTCAAAGTAAAAATGGAAAACAATGGCGACATCATATATATACGCTCGCTGTTAAAAAAACCTGGGATATACAAGAGACATTCCAGCCTTAAAAACAGAGGCACAACCGTATCTCTTGAACATGCTGGAGAAAGAGCAAAAATAAGAAGACAACAGCTCTGTTGGCATTGCGTGTAATTATAGTTCAATAAATATGTAGTTATTGCACAGTCACGTAAGAATAGCTATGCTTAGTCGCATATAGTTACTCATATATAGTCTTAAAATAAAAAAATAGTCATATAAGAATTCTTCCTCAAGCCAATGCTCGAGATATTTGTCAACACGTCGATGTAACCGACACCAGGTTGCTCGTAACGGAAAATCGAGAACACGGCCCGTTCTAAAGCCTATCCTTTGTCACAAGATGTAAACAGCGCCAAAGAGATACGAAGCCGGATTCGTTTCTTCGTTATAATTCGTCAACTACCCTCACTCTTGAGTTTTCTCCACTTTCAATTCTCCTGGCTTTAACAACGTCAAAGAGTTATTTTGTCATACAGAATTACGACAACAGTTCAAAGAGACAGACGAACTTCACCAGCAAAATGGACGCCATCTCATATATTGACACCCATTGTCTTTTGGCAGTTCCTATTGAAGTGGCGGTAGTGCGAGTGGAATCACGATTTTGGGTGAATCTTATACATAGTGCATTGGAGGAAATGGGGGTAATAATGGAACTTCACCGCCAAATGAGTCGCGAAAATCACCCCCACGCCAAAACACCAGGCTCGATGGTGGCTGTTCAAGTGGATACTATATTCGAGCGAGGCATAGTTACCGACCATGACGACGAGTGGGTTAGTGTGCTTCTCGGAGACCGGGGAGTGGAAATAAAAAGCCACTGGACGAAGACATTTGAATTACCGACTCCTTGCCGCTCGCTCCCGTGGCAAGCCATTCCGTGCTCCTTGGCAAACCTTGCTCCAACCAATCTTGTGACGTCATGGAGCAGCAGGGACGTTCAAATTACCACGCTCCTGTGTGCAGAGCACACAGCATGGGACAATGGTCAGCCATATGCCAACAATAAACAGAAGAGGGATTTATGGCGACCTTACCATCCACCACGACAATGGTCAAGACATAAACATGCGCGAGTTACTAGTGGAGCGGGAACTCGCTTTCCACTGGCCGTATATTACGCCGCCGGTGCAACCCGGGATCGAGGAGTAAATAAAAACAAGAAGCTAACCTAACCTAACCTAACCTAATCTACATACATACACTATTTAATGTATATCACGTACACGCATCTTAAGATAAGCGTTAGTGCGTATAGTTTTAATCGACACCAACTCTGTTCTATATGGACATAAACATCGCCGAAGAAGCTAAGACACCAGTCATGACTCTTCTGTGAGGCTCCCTTTCTCACGCTTCTCTTCTTACAGAGGTCCATTTTTCGGAGCCTGCGGAGATCAGGACGTTCCGTCGCAAAACTCCGACTCAGCAACACGACAAAAGAAAATGGAAGTTCCGTACGTCAACACGCTCACCGAGTTCTCCACACCCACCATAGTGAAGGTGCTGCGTGTAGAGTCACCTTCGCTGTTCTGGGTACAAGTGGAGCGCAAAAAAAGGAGCTACAACACCATGCTGGCCAACCTGCAGGTGCGCGAGAGCAGAGGTCCACTTATCTTAGCTGTAGACGACCTGTCAGGATGCACCTCCATGGTCACCGCCGCTGCGGATAAACAGTGGAAACGGGGAATTATGTTAGACATTACCAATAACTGGTACAGCATTTTTCTTTGAGACCGAGGGGTAGCAGTCACGAGAGACTGGAACGAGGTGTTCCTGCTTCCGGCCGTTTTTCGTGCAGCGCCGTGGCAAGCCATTCCGTGCTGCCTGGCAAATACGGCTCCGCTTGACGTCGTCGCGGGGTGGCCCAACAAGACCTTCGACTTGACTCGATTTCTGCTCGAAGGACGTCGGGTGTCCGTAGACATGCAAATGCCCACCAACAATAAGAAAGGAGCCTATGTGGATGTTTGTCTGGACGACCAGATGGACCTGCGGAAGTTGTTAATTGAGCGGAATCTGGCTACCTACTGGCGCTACATTGTACCACCAACATGGCCCAGCATTGAAGAATGCACATAGACATTTACAAGACATTATGCATGTAGTGATAAAAATAAGTATCGAGATAAAGTTAATTATAGGATAATAAGCTTAAAATTAATCATAATATAATTAGTTTAAGTATACTAGGATACTAAGATTACAAACTAGTTTAAGTATACTAGTTAGAACTAGTGTAAGTATACTAGGATACTAAGATTACAAACTAGACATAAGAAATTAATAAAAAACCTTGTATCAAATACGCGCTTCATTTATTTAGCTAGTTTAGACTACTCAACGTTCAAAAAAAAAAAAAAATATATATATATATATAATAATAATATATATATATATACAGGGTGTCCCAGAATTGGTTTAACGTCTCTCGTAGACAGGTAGAAGGAATAAAACTGAGGTGAAAAGTCCTATATCATTTTTCTAGATTCGCAATAGTTACCGAGATTTTAATTAACAAAAATCCGCGAATAAGCATGCATCGGGCTGTCTTACGCGCGTAGGACAGCCCGGCGCGCTTCACACAATTACATTGTAATATGTATATGTTATAGTATATGCTGTTATATTAGCTCCTCCCATATGTCGCTATGGGTAACACCGTTAGCGCGCGAAGCGCGGCGGGCAGTCTTACGCGCGTAAGACAGCCCGATGCATGCTTATTCGCGGATCTTTGTTAATTAAAATCTCAGTAATTATTGCGAATTTAGTAAAATGGTATAGGACTTTTTACCTCAGTTTTATTCCTTCTACCTGCCTACAAGAGATGTTAAACCAATTCTGGGACACCTTGTATATCCCACATAAACAAAAAACAAAAAAAAGAGGAAAATGAAAGAAGTATGACACGAGGCACAAGAGTAGTATAACAGGGCCGGTTCTAATTCAGGAGCTCCGAGGGGGGGTGCGAGGTATGACGTCACAGGGAGAGGGGTGACGTCACGCAAGAGAGGGGAGGGGGCGCGGGGCGTGACGTCACAGGGGGAGGGGTAATGACGTCATCGCACAGGAGAGGAGGTGTGTGACGTCACGCGGGAAATGACGTCACTATGACGTTACTCGGGGGCGTGGCTCTGACGTCAGAGGATATGACGTCACGCAGAGGCGTGGCTATGACGTCACGGGATATGACGTCACGCGGCAATATGGCGGAGCGAGAAATGACGTCACTTTGTCAGCAGCCCCGATGACGTCACGCGGCAATATGGCGGTGTCACAGGAAGTGACATCACGCGACAATATGGCGGCAGGCCCCGATGACAGTATGGCGATGCGACAATATGGCGACTCCAAGGTATGTACTGTTTATATAATGGATAAAATCAAACAATATATTTTAAGAAACCACACAATGTGTTGACGTCTGTATTCTACGATGAGAATGCAGTGCGAAGCGAGACGAGTATAGAAAGTTGCAGAGTTGCAATTTTATATTATGTGTAGAACGTAGTGCGAAACGAGACGAGTATGATTCAGTGTAAGGTGCAGTGTTGTATTTTCTTTCTAAAAAAATGCGGAGTCACTAATTTAGAAACCGCATAATTTGTATATAGTGTAACGATATAGTGTAACATAATACGCGGTGCAATCGACGTTGTAGTTTGGGAGAGAAATAACAAAGACGTAATCTTCAATTTTATATTCAGATTTTATTAAGAAATTTGTACATACTATTTACACGCTTTTTGCGACAGCGCGCAAAGTTGCAAAGTAGCATTTTCTTTTACCGAGATGTATGTACCAAAGACGTAATATTCATAAACTTTTATTCACCATACAATTTATAGATATTATTTACAAGCATCGAGTACAATATCTTTTACAGCGCATGCCAACAATTCGCAATCTATAATTGCGCTATTGTCATACACCCCACTCTCACATATCGCTTTTGCAGCGTTGCTTACGTCAGTAATATTTTGTTCTCGTACGACTCGAACAAACTGCGCAAACTTTGTATTTACTACATGAGTATGTTCTGCCAACCAATAATACATGTTTTCGATACATGAATTTAAAGTTAACAAAAATTTTACAGTCGGTGGTTTCATATACAA
>NW_018022146.1:0-1936 GCF_002006095.1 Pseudomyrmex gracilis
TACTAACTATATTTATAAATGGTTTAATAACTAATTTTAAATTTGATTTAAAAAAGAATATTGTTTTATCAATTTTAAGGCAGCTGGAACTAATACTAATACTTTTAAGACTGGGATTTAAGTATATATCATTTTTTCATTCAAAAATGCGTGCCATTTCTAAGTCATTATTGTTTTGTGTGCTGGATCTATAATTCATTTAATGTCAAATAATCAGGATATTTGTTTCTATGAAAAAATAAATTAAATTTTTTTGTTTACTATAATAAGATTTTATTTTTCTAGAATTTCTTTATGTGGAGTCTCTTTTATAGCCGGATCTTATTCTAAAGATTTAATTATAAAGATTATATATTTTAAAAGAGTAACTTTATTAATTGTAACTATAAAAGGTATATCTCTGTGTTTTACTGTGAGGTATACTATTTGTTTAATTTATTATATTTTTTCTGGGAGAATTAATTTTTATTCTTTGTGATACATAAGTACTTGTAACTGGGGAATAAATTTGTATATATTTATTTTATTGATTATAAGAGTGATTTTTGGGTTATTAATGTGTCGAGTTATATTCCGTGATATTTCTTATGTGTATTTAAATATCCTATTAAAAATAATTAACTTAAAATCATGGTTACCTGGTATTGTTGTTGGGATAATAATATATTTTTATACTTTTTTAAACTTTAATGTTTTGCTTATTGTATTAAATCTTTATAAGAATTTATATAGGTTTTTGTTATATCTGTGAACTGTTAATATTTTATTAATATAGGTCATTAGATTTTAATAAAATTTGAAGTAAATTTACATTAAAGTCGATAGTTTGAGATATTTTAAAAAGATTGAAAATAATTAAAATTACACTAGTTAGTTTATATATATGTAGTTGCATTAGTGTTATTTATTTAATTATCGGTATTACTATTTATAATTTGTATGTAATTTAAATAGCTTATATAATAAAAATTAGTATTCAAAAATTAGAAAAATATTATAATATTTATAAATGGATCTTATACTGTAAATTAGTATATACTTATACCTAATATTTAAATATATTAATACTTTTATATTAAAAATATAACGTTTAATTTTAACTATATATGTTTTATAAACTAAGAGATACATAGATTTAAACCTATAGTTATCAAGGTAGCAACTTGATTTTACTTATCTCAATTTAATTGTGTAAAGTAAATTGGACAAAAAGGCTTAGTAACAAGAAAAATTATTTTAATAGATTTATTACCAATAAATTACTTCTCATTTGTTTTCAGTTAAAATCTTTTTCTCTGATTATTTGCTAATTTTTTCTTCGGTCGAAATTAAGTGTATACAAATTACTTTATAAGAAGGTACAAAAATGGTTAAGTTTCACTTTTTAATTGCAATTTAGAAATTAAAATTTAACTATTACTTAATTTAATTGTTAAAGTTTTTGTTCGATAATTTGTTTAAGGTACTCAAAGAAAAAGCCTAAAAGTAAGATTGTGATAAAAAATGGTATGATTGGAATAATAATAAAAATTATATAGTTTTTTAATACTAGAAGTAACGGTAAAAATAGTCAAATTTCTTCATCAAATTCTAGAAGTATCACACTAATTAAAAAAAATTGTCTTCTTAAAGGAATACGACTAATAGATGGAGGATCAAATTTACATTCGACAGAGGACTTTTTTTACGTGATTGGAATTTTTTGTTACTAGTAGATTAATCGTTACTAGAACTATGGAAATAGCTAATATGATTATTACTATAGTAATTATAGTAAGCATTTAATATTTATATTAGTTTGAAAAACTAAAGTATCCAATTGAAATTTAAATGTACTTTTAATTATATTATATAAGTTTAATTAATATCTATATCAGTAAATTAAAATAAATAAAATTAATCATACAACAAAAAAATAATAAATAACAGAAACGCT
>NW_018022146.1:7271-8496 GCF_002006095.1 Pseudomyrmex gracilis
TGGTGTGTTCAAGTAATTAAAATTCCTAAGGACACTAAAATACTTGTGTTTAAAAGAAGGATGTAAGGATTAAATGCTTTAATTCTCAATGGAGGTCATAATTGGCCACTGTCTATGGCTAGAGATAGAGATACGTGGAAATAAGCTCAAAAGAAGAATGCAAAAGTTAAGATTTTAGTTAGAATAGAAAGAGTCATATCTAGACGCAATCCATTATAAACTCATAAAATTTGAAAGCCTTAAAATGTAGACTCACAGACTACATCACGTCATCACTGTACAATCATTACAGATAAATGTACAAAGAATTGATAGTATGACTATTGTATTAATTTTATCAAATCATGCCGCCATGGAAATTAAGTTATTTAAAATTCTTAATAAAGTCAGGATTTATCATGGTCTCTGTAAAACTAAATAGTAGGGTTGAGTATTTATCATATAATTCTCTAAAGTAAAGAACAGAAAAACTTGAAAATACATATCTTGAATAATTGATACAGAGATTTCAAGAATAAATAATAGAATCTGCTTTATAAGTATAATACTTACGTATAATAATTAAAAGAGAGATCTTTTGTTTTTTTAATTCTAGGAGCGTTAAAAGGAGGTGTCTAGCAATTATGTTAGTTGTTAATCGAATTGTTAAGGTAAAAAGTCGGATAACCAATCTGATTGATTCAATAATAACTATAAATGGTATTAATACTAATGGAGTAACTGAGGGGGTTAGATGTGCCATTATTTCATTAAAAAAATTACTTTAGGCCTATTTGGTAATTTTAATTTATAACCTTAAAGGTAAATATAACCTTAGGGATAGGTGTCTTGAGGCCGTAGAAATGTAAGAAAGTACACTTATAATGTTATGGAATAAGATAAAATAAAGATAAAATTGTAGCATATAAAAGTATGATGTTAGATAAAGAATATTGGATAAGAACTTTGAAATCCTTAAAGATGAAAGAAAAGATGAAATTAAGTACTATATATATTTGTGATAAAATTAGTCAAAATGTTATTGAAATTATTGAAATAAAAAGTATTATTCTTATTTAGTTTAATGAGAATGAGTTAGATGTTGAAGGGTCACATACTCTAAATAGATTTGTTATCATAAATATAAATTTGAGTAAATTGTATGGGCATTGAGATTAAATAAGAAGTATGCTAGTTTAGTATAAATAAAATTATTTATAATTGCAAGTAAAAAAAATTTTTTGTT
>NW_018022146.1:10952-13318 GCF_002006095.1 Pseudomyrmex gracilis
GATTATGGTGTTTTTTGAGGTTATGGCGGAACCCCGACCCGATAGGGTTTAATGTACCTCGGATTCGGATTCAGCGACCCCAAAAACATATAATAAACATGGTCTGATCTCCAGGCCACAGAAATTTTTTTTTTTGTGTGGCTGTGTAATTTTAAGGATTAAAGGTGTAAACATGCAGTTTTTTGCTTTTTATTATTTTTGGTAGGTTAAAAATGACTTATTTAATTACAATTTACAAAATTGTAGTTTTTTTCAAACTATAAATCTTTACTTAAAAGTTTTAAAATACAATTAAAAAATCTCTTCAGGCTCTGAAGTTTCTAAACTAATAAATATATATATTCGGTCATAGGAGCCGTTCGCTAGGTGTTGTGCGGAAATTATATGTGTATATATATCCATATATATACGTGTTCACATGTAAATTTTTACACGTGAAATTCGAATTGAAATAACAATTCTAAAATTCATATTGGATGCTATACTTGCATCTCGTATATGATAAATCCCAAATACCCCTCTAATTGAAATTAAATTTATATTGCGAAAAAAAGGAGATTCCAGGTTCGACTCCTGACCGAGGAGTTTTTTTCGCAATATAAATTTAATTTCAATTAGGGGGGTATTTGGGATTTATCATATACGAGATGCAAGTATAGCATCCAATATAAATTTTAGAATTGTTATTTCAATTCGAATTTCACGTGTAAACATTTACATGTGAACACGTATATATATGGATATATATACACATATAATTTCCGCACAACACCTAGCGAACGGCTCCTATGACCGAATATATATAAATTTTTAAAATACAATTTAGGTGATATTTTATAAGTATTTTTTAAAATAATTTTACTTGTTTCTTTAATTATATTAATAGTGTTTTATAAATATATATTAATTGTTTTGTTACTGATTGAGCTAGTAGTATTAAATATAATTTTGATTATAGGTCTTGAACTTTTATCTATGGATTTGGATTTTTAGTTACTTTATTATTTAGTTCTTAAGTTGTGTGAAAAAGTTTTAGGTATATCAATGTTGGTTTTAATTGTACGATATTATGGAAATGATATATATTATTTTATAAAGTAATCACAGTTTTATGATAAAAGTAATTTTATTATTCATGTTTTTACCTTCATTAGTTTGAAACTTTTCTATAGTTAGATTTTATTAGTTATTGTGTTTTTTAAGAGTTTTAATTATGTTAATATCTTATAAGTTTGGGTCAAATAGAGTAGGTTACTATGGATTTGATTAATTTATATGTTGGATAAAAGATCTTATTCATTAATTATAATAACTTTGTGAACTTTTGGGATTAATATATTTGAGTTCAGAGAATAATGTTAGTTTAAATTTTAAGGTTGTTATTTTCTTACTAATGCTTTTAATCCTTCTAATGTATTTTACAATAAATATTTTAATGTTAATGTATTTATTTTTTGAGTTGAGACTTATTCCAACATACTTCATAATTATGTATTGGAGATCTAGCCCTGAGCGATTAAGAGCTTCTTTTTATTTGTTGGTTTATATGTTGTCAACTTTTTTACTTTTACTATATTATATGTATGTTCTTATTCGTGAAAATATGATTTTTGCATTTTTCATTTATGAAGTTTTAAGACGTAAGGTTTTTGATTGATAAAATTATTTCATTATTACAGGAGCTTTTTTAGTATAATTTTCTATTTCCATTTTCCATCTTTGGTTGCTTAAAACTCACGTTGAAGCTCTTGTATACGATTCAATAATTTTGGCAGCTGTTTTATTAAAGTTGGGGGGGTACGGGTTTTATTGTATTATGTGGAGTTTGAAGATTAGTGTAGATTATTGTATGTTTATTATGAGGGTAGGAATAATTAAAAAGGTTATAGTAAGATTTTTATAAATAATTCAAGTTGATATAAAGAGGTTGGTAGCATATCCATCTATAGTTTATATAAATATGATATTAGCAAGTTTAATACTATTAATAATATTAACGTGATTAAGGGCCATTATGATTATACTTTCACATAGAGTTTGTTCTTCAGGATTATTTTATACGGTAAATATATATTATGAGAGGTCTATAAAACGTTTATTAATTTTAAATAAAGATATAGTAAGGTATATATTTATATATATATATATATATATATATATAAAACTTTAATAACGAAGAATAAGAAAGATGTAAAGCACACAATAAAAATCATCACAATGATATAAATGATATATATACAGGGTCCGCCACTTAAATCCGGACAAATTTGAATTTGATATTCCCATCATATTAGAATGCAGCAGTAGGTGCCATATGACCTAAAGATAGGTTAGAGACGTCGATAAGACATTAATAACCTTAAAAT
>NW_018022146.1:13404-18540 GCF_002006095.1 Pseudomyrmex gracilis
CTCCGAGTCCATCCGGAGAGTTTACCGCAGTAAAGCAACAGCTAAGTGTCAATATAAGCGTGCGTAATTGTACAATAATTTGTAAACTTGGTAGTAATAAACTACGCCAGTTTTTTATAAAAGAATATTATTCATCACCAAATTCTTTATCTTCCCGAATCTCAACAGCTTTTTTTTATTTGTTGGTTTATATGTTGTCAATTTTTTTAGTTTTACTATATTATATGTATGTTCTTATTCGTGAAAATTTGATTTTTGCATTTTTTATTTATGAAGTTTTAAGACGTAAGGTTTTTGGTTAATAAAATTATTTCATTATTCCCGGAGCCTTTTTAGTATAATTTCCTATTTACATTTTTTATCTATGGTTGCTTAAAGCTCACGTTGAAGCTTTTGTATACGATTCAATAATTTTGGCAGCTGTTTTATTAAAGTTGAGGTGATACGGGTTTTATTGTATTATGTGGAGTTTGAAGATTAGTGTAGAGTATTGTATGTTTATTATTGTGGGTAGGAATAATTAAAAAGTTTATAGTAAGATTTTTATAAATAATTCAACGTGATATAAAGGGGTTGGTAGCATATCCATTTATAGTTTATATAAATATGATATTAGCAAGTTTAATACCATTAAGAATATTAACGTGATTAAGGGCCATTATGATTATAATTTCACATGGAATTTTTTCTTCAAGATTATTTTATACGGTAAATATATGTTATGAAAGGTTTATAAGACGTTTATTAGTTTTAAATTAAGATATAGTAAAGTATATATTTATATATATATATATATATAAATTTAATAACGAAGAATAAGATAGATGTGAAGCACACAATAAAAATTATCACAATGATATAAATGATATATATATATATGTATACCATTTATATCATTGTGATAATTTTTAGTATGTGCTCCACATTTTTCTTATCTTGCGTTATTAAATTTTTTTAATAAAATTACTTTAAGAATAACAGTTTTAGTAGACTAAAATGGTTAATTTATAGATTTATATCATTTAATTTAATATATTATGTATTGTTAGATTGAGTGTTTGTTCAGTTTATTGGTGTAGTGTTATTACTTTCTTCTATGGTAATATTATATAGTACGGTGTACATAAAGGATAATGATACATTATCTCCCTTTTATATATTAGTAAATTTGTTTATTTTATCAATAGTTGTAATAATGTTAAGTCCAAAGTTAGGTAGTTTTTTATTAGGGTGGAATGATTTAGGTTTAATTTCTTATTTAGTAAGTACATTACTTTATTTATTATTATAGTTTAGTACTTTATTCTAGTACTTATTTTTCATACATTTCTGGTATAGTACCTGTTTTATCTACCTGGGTTGGTGATGTAAGGTTATTAATGTGTATTGGGTTTATATTATTATATGGAGAATGAAGTATATTTATAGTAAGCAATAATGTGTTAATTATAATAATAATTTTTATTGTGGCCATTACTAAAACGACTCAAATTCCCTTTTGTTATTAATTACCTCAAGCTATATCAGCTCCTACAACTGGTTCTTTATAATTTTACTCTTTAGTTACTGCTGGGGTGTATTTATTAATTTGATTTAATAAAATGTTAATAATAACCTAATTCTTTGATTTATTGTATATTATTTCTTTACTACCTATATTTATAGCTAATTTAATAGCTTATTTTGAATTTGATTTGATAAAGATTATTGCTATATCAACTTCAAGGCAGCGAGAGGTAATAAGAATAATTTTAAATCTGANATTTAAGTATGTATCATTTTTTTATCTAAAAATGCATGCTAGTTTTAAGTCATTAATGTTTTTGTGTGCTGGATCTATAATTNATTTAATATCAAATAATCAAGATAATTGTTTCTATGGAAAAATAAATAAATTTATTCCGATTGTTATAATAAGATTTTATATTTCTAGAATTTCTTTATGTGGAGTTTTTTAGTCGAGTTTTATTCTAAAGATTTAATTAAAGATGAGTGAAAATAACCTCAAAAAAAGAATGCAAAAAATAAGACTTCAGTTATATAAGAAAGAATCATATCTAGTTGCAATCTATTATACACTCATAAAGTAGAAAATCCTTAGTATGTGGATTCACGGGTTACATCACGTCATCATTGTACAATCATTACAGATAATTGTACAAGAAATTGATAGTAAGACTAATGTTTAAATTTTATCAAATCATGCCGCCATGGAAACTAAATTTTTTAAAATTCTTAATGAGGAAAGAATTCTAAGTCAGAATTGGTCATGATCTTTGTGAAACTAAATGGTAGAGTTGATTATTTATCATATAATTCTTTCAAGTAAAGAACAGAAAGAATTGAAAATACATAAGTTTGAATAATTGATACGGAGATTTCAAGAATCAATAATAAAATCTGCCTTATAATTATAATACTTACTTATAAAAATTAAAACAGAGATCTTTTGTCCTGTTGATCTTATGAGCGTTAGAAAGAGGTGTCTAGCAATTATGTTAGCTGCTAGTCAAATTGCTAAGGTAAACGGTCGGAAAATAACCAATCTAAATGATTTAATAATAACTATAAATGGTATTAATACTGATGGAGTACCTGAGGAGGTTAGATACGCCATTATTTCATTAAAAAAATTAATTAATCCATATGTGGTAATTCTAATTCATAACCTTAGAGACAAAGATAACCTTAAGAATAGGTGTCTTGAGGCTGCAAAACTGTAAAGGAATAGACCTATACAGTTATTGAATAAGATAAATATAATTGTAGCATAAAAAAGTATGATGTTAGAAAAAGTATATTGGATAACACCTTTGAATGCCTCAAAGATGAAGCAAAGGATTAAGTTACTTACTATATATATTCGTGATGGAATTAGTCAAAATCTTAGTCACATTATTGAAATAAAAATTATTATTCTTAGTCAGTTTAACGCAACTGAGTTAGATGTTGAAGGTTCAAATACTCTAAATAGATTTGTTATCATTAATATAAATTTGATTAAATTTTATGGGCATTGAGAGTAAATGTGAAATATGCTAGTTTAGTATAACTAAGATCATTTATATTAAAGAAACTTTGAAAGAAAATTTTTTTCTTGTTGGTGGGCTAATTATACTAGAGAATTGAATTGATAAAATTAATAAGTATAATAAAAATATGTTTAAGCATACTACAGATATTCAAAGTAAACGTCCTATCTGTGGTATATAAGAATATTATAACTTAATATTTTTAAATTGACACTGTAATGTTTTTATAACCTAATTCTTACTTATAGTAATCGTTATTTTATTAGTGATTGATTTATAAAATCAAAACTTAAAATTTTAGCTATTGAATGAATTAAATATAATATATGGTCCAAATCAATTATGAGTTTGATACAACTCATAATTGATTTAGACTATATAGTATATTTAATATATGGTTTAATAGTATAAACCTGTGGTTGATCTTGCAGATTTCTGAGCATTGTCCAAAAATTAATCCAGGTCGATTTATTTAGATTATTATTTGATTTAATCGGCCTGGGATAAAATNTACTTTGATTCTTAGGGATGGAACAGTTCATCAGTGAATTACATCTGTAGATGTGGTTAATATTCAAATAAGGTATGTAAAGACAATAATGCAGCGGTTGTCAACATCTAATTGGCGAAAAGAGAAATTGTTTTTGTTTGATATAAACGAATCAAATTCTATGTTTATAATATCAGAATATTTGTATGATCCGAATCATTAGTGACCTAGAACTTTAATAATTATGTTGTTTATTAATATTTCATTTCTAAGATATAGAGTTTTAATGAATGGAATAACAATAAAACTTAGTGTAATTATAAGGACAATATAGTTTATAAGATTTCAATAATGTTTCCTTCTAGAAAAAATTGATTAGAAAGATTAATGTATCAGAATGATACTATAATTAAAAAACTTAATGTTGTAATCAAATTTAAACTTATTATTGTGAAGTCATAGAAAAAGATGATTATATTGTAGATGTGAGTAGTAGAATTTTGAACACCTATGATACGTGTATTAATTTTTAATAAAAATTTAGATCTTATAAATGGTATTTACCACCCTGGCACTTATTCTGCTATATTAAATTAATTTGTTGAAGAAATTAATTGTAATTATAAAACATAAGAGAATAGGATTGCAGTCGTTTAATAAATGAAGTTTGTAAAATATAGAAATAATTTTTTGTTTGGATGCTAAAGATTCTCAAATGCAAGCATTTAAAATTAGTCTTATAATTGAAATAAGTAAACCTATTGATGAAATAATAATTCATGAAACAAATGTTTGATGGTAATCTCTGTATTGGCAAGATATTTTTCTAAGTCCTAAGAAATGTTGAAAGAAAGAGGTTATATTGACACCAGTAGATATTTCTAAATATTAAATATTTAATAAAAAATTATTTAGAGCGTAACCAGTAATAAAAGGAAATCAGTGAATGAATCCTGCAATAATTGAAAATTACAGCTTCTATTGATAGGACATAATGGAAACGGGTTACAACGTAGTATGTGTCATGTAATACAATATCAGTTGAATTTAATAGTATAATACCATATAATTCTTTTATGGTAAATATAAATACAAATTCGAACAATCAAAAAAGAGTGGAGTTTATTTATTTCATTTTCGTGCAAGTCTTTAATTTCTGTAGAAACAGCAATGATTATTGTTGCTGAGGTGAAATAAGATCGTCAACATCTAGTCCTAATGTAAATATATGATGGGCTTATACAATGAATCCTAGGAATTTATTTGCTAGTATTGCATAAATAGTTCCTAAAAATCCTATGTTACGTCCGAGTGTTCAAGGTCACGGTTCGACGAAACCGTTTACACTTGTCGAACGTACGTTCTCCCTTTATGGTCAGCCGTACTGGCTTTACCGAAGCGGAGAATGAGGATTTCGGTCGGGAAGATAACTGGACTGATTATTACCGATTGGTACTTTATTCTTGACTGTTACTGATTATGGTTACCGACAGTTACCGACTGCCGTGTGTTTACCGACAGTTATCGACTGCCGTGTGGTTACCGACAGTTACCGACTGCCGTGTTGTTACCGACAGTTACCGACTGCCGTGTGGTTACCGGCCGTTATCGACT
>NW_018022146.1:20180-24490 GCF_002006095.1 Pseudomyrmex gracilis
TTACCGACCATGGTACATTACCGACAATGGTAAATTACCGACCATGGTACATTACCGACCATGGTATATTACCGACCATGGTATATGTTCAAGGCTGGTAACTTACCGACTACTGTAATAAAGTAAAACTGAAAAAGAAAAAGAAAAGAAAACTCGATACAATAAGTGCTTAAACATCTAAGTCCACGGATGTGACACCTAAAGTTTTTTTTTTTATTTTTTTCACTTATAATATAAGAGATTATTCCAAATCCTAGTAAGATAAAAAAATAAACTTCTGGATGTCCAAAAACTCTGAATAAATGTTGGTATAGGATTGCATTTCCTCCTCATGAAAGGTATTTAAGTATTGATCTTTTGAAAGCATAGTTATTGCACTAGCTAGCACAGGTAGTGATAAACCAAGCAGAATAGGTGTAATTAAGATCAATCAGACTATTAAAGGAGTTTTGTCTATGGAAAAATTTTTATGAGTTATATTAATAATTGTAGAGATGAAGTTAATAGCTTCTATAATTGAAAAAATTGTTGCACTATGTAGAAAAAAAATTGCTAAATTTACTGACGCATCTCTGTGAAAAATATTTGAGGATAAAGGAGGATATACTGTTCAACCAGTTCCAACACTTGAACTACTAAATCTTCTTAAAGTAAGGAGTATACTAATAGAAAAGACGATGGCACAAAAAGTTGAAGAATCCAGGTTCGATTCCTGGCCAAGGAGTTTTTTTTGCAATATCAATATAATTTCAATTAGGGTGGTATTTGGTATTTCTCATATACGAGATGCAAGTATAGCATCCTATATGAATTTTAGAATTGTTATTACAATTCGAATTTTACGTGTAAAAATTTACACGTGAACACGTATATATGTATATATATACACGTTCAATTTCCGCACAACACCTAGCGAACGNCTTTCATGACCGAATATATATTTATTACTTATGTTATTTATATGTGAGTAAGCTTTGTCTGCTGACCCAATCATTAAAGGCACAAAGAAATTTCTAATTTTTTCAATTATAAATGGCATACCTGTGGAAAAAATTATAATAAATGCGTGTCCTGTTACAATAGAATTATAAAGTAGGTCATTGTTAATGATTGCTCCGCATAATTCAAGTTCACTTCGAATAATTATTCTTATTTATGACTCGATCATACCTGCTTATACGGGAGATATAAAGTAACGAATTGCAACTTTATGATTTGTTGAGTATAGTCATTTCTTCATAAAATATTTATGTACGAGTATATATATTGGTACTATATTTAATTATAAAAATTAGAGTGCTATGTTTGATTTAAGTAATAAATTGTAAATTTATCTAAGAAATAATTTTCTAATACTAAAGAAATTTTAGGGTATTTACTTTATGAATAGAATTTTAGGTAATAATCATTGTATATATCAGTATAAATTTTAGATTGCAAATGTAAAACTATCAGTTTCGAGTAAAATGTTTAGAAGTTATAAAATACTTATTTTTTAAACTTTGAAGGTTTATAGTTTAATAATAACTTAAAATTTTTAACTGTTACTTTTAAAGTATTATAATTAAGGGCATAACTAAGGTTTAGATAATACAGACATAATTATTTAAATCAAAACTCGATTTTTTTGTGTAAATGTAGATTTAAAGTTGTTTACAACTATGGATCATGAAATTATTTTAATGTGGATAAATGGTATTAACAAGGAATGAAATAAGAGAAGGATTATTACTATCTTAATATTTGAAATTTTAATAATAATGTAAGTTGTGATTTATTTGAAGATAAAAAGACGAAATGGTGGCATTCTTGATAAGTTTATTATTATTACTGGAAATATAAAATTTAATTTTTTGATAGTGTGGTGGAATAATTTAAGGTAAGTGTTAATTTTATTAAAACTTAAACTAATTACAAGTAAAATGGTAGAGTAAGTAAAACAGTTTATAAAGCACATTTGATGTTTTAATTAAAAAAGTATACTAATTTATCTTGTTTTATGAATGTAGAAATCTCTAAGTAAGATTTTCGTTTTTTAAATGTTACTTATAGAAACAGGAGAAACAATTATTGTAATATTTAAAAATATATAGAATATATTGTTATTATTAAGAATATAAAGATTGGTCTTGTAATCTCTGTAAGATACTAAATAATAAGTCGATGCAAATTTTGTAAAGTTAGTAAAAGTGCCATTGCCTGCCAGTTTATACATTTGCTTAAAGAATTATTCATAAATAAAAAGGGGGGATTCTAACTGTTAAAAATAGAGATAATATTAATATTGAATGTCTAGAATTTAAAATTACTGGGTTGATAATTATGACAAACAGTATAATTAAGAATGCTACAACTTGGACTAGATAATAAGTAAGAATAATTTTTTTTTCTTCAATTATAAGTATGTATCTGATGAATATAAGATTCTTAATTTCTATAATAAATCAAATTTAGATTATGCTGGAGAATATTGTTGTTATTAAGGATCTAAAAATTAATAATGATAAAATAATGATATTAGAAAATAAGTTTTGATTTTATAATTTAAGAGTTTATCATAAATTAAAATTTTGTAAGGTTTTCTTAGTAATACGTTATATTAAAGTGTATTGGGCACAGTAAGTTTTTAGGTTAGTAGTAATACTTCCAGGTTATTTCTTATATTGGTGTAAAAAGGTTGTTGACCTGTTATCACATTAGTTATTTAATTCATATAACTTGTGAATGGGCAAGAAATAAATATAATAAGAGATCTCTCTTATAGAGAAATGAGAGATATAAAAAGACATATAACAAACCTAAGAAAAATATCTCTTTTAATATCACTTATCTTTTTATTGAATTATCTCTAATTATTTTTTTGATACTTATATGTCTTTTATATCTCTCTTATTATATCTTCTATCTGTGCTGTGAATCTCATAAGACATCTACATCGCGACGTTTTTAATCAGGATAAATTCTTGAGTAACGGCGTAGAAATGCGACTAAAACTCATTCGCTCGAAGAATTTTTCTGTCTCACGGAACTTCCTCTACAGACAAAAGTTCATATTGTAGACGTTACGGTAATCATGAGAAACGTAAAAATAACCGCTGGAGTTTTATTAGTTCACGCTAAAATGCTGTGCACAACTACTGCAAAGTGTCTTCTCACGAGAGGTGAAGTTCAATCGGTTACGATTCACAGAGGAGTGGTGAAAGAATTGATTGACAACGTCATACTCGGTCAACTGCAGAAACGGGTGATAATCTTTTTTGTCAAAAATAGGGCGCTTAAAGACAATAGTACAGTTAATCCGTTTTATTAAAACAATTTAAATATAATGTTCCTTTTGCTTTACGTCGATAGAACGCAAGTTCCTCCTAGACCGTTAGAACCTTCTCTTTCTAGGGATTATCCTTTCTTCATCGAGGCTTTTCATACTCTTTTCTTATAAACAAATTTTCATTTCCTAAACAAATGCAATGCTATAAGCAAAGATGCTTATGCTCGCGGATACAAAGTTTTTGCTTTTGATCTCATTTCCGATTTATCGACCGATTTGCGTCGAACATTGAAATTTCGTGAAGAACGGTAATTTTCGAATTGAAGCACAGTTCGATAAAGCTCTCAAACCGACTATTAACTGCCTTGTTTAAGCGAAATTCGTAAGCGTTTTGACAATCGATTCTTCACGCCAAATTATTGTAGATTTTAACGGATAAGTATGATCCCGCTCTGCATATGCGTAAAACCAAAATATTGTTTCTTCTTTCATTTTTCCCATTTTTATTTTTTACTGTTACGTCCGAATGCGCAAAATTACGGTCCGATAAAACCGTTTACACTTGCTGAACGTACGTTCTTCCTTTTCGGTCAGCCGACTGGACTGTACCACGAAAGAAGATGAAAGTTTAGTCGGAAATTGATGATTGGAGTGACAGTTATTGATTGGTATTTGGTTATCGACAGTTACAGGGCGTATACACGTACACGCACTCGTAAAATCCAGTTAACTTGTCCTTGAAAGATAAAGGAAGAAAGGGAGAACAAATGTTCAGCAGGCGTAAACGGTTTTGTTGTATCGTGACTCTGAGCATCAGGACGCAACACCGACAACTCTCAATTTTGCACTCTTGCGATATTAACCAAATTTAATTGGTTATCTAGAGATACGTCGCACTCTGTCGCTTCGTGTCGTAAATAAAGCGCTTCGGGATCTATTGCGCCACATGTTTGCGACGGAGCGATCGAATTCGCAACTCTCGATCGACGCGATTGGAAATGCATGCGACGCGACAGGTTGCAATTAAACGTGTTACGTCCGC
>NW_018022146.1:27250-29002 GCF_002006095.1 Pseudomyrmex gracilis
CTCCCTTGCCGCGGGCGATCCCGGGTTTTTACCCAAAACAGCGGTAATTCCCAGTCAATGGTCCGAGAACTAAATTTCTTTTAATTTTTTTTTAGCCGCGACCGACCGTGACGTAACAAGAGATTCCAAGTTATTATACATTTAAAAAAAAAGATCAATGGTAAAAATGTTTCACGTTGGGTTAAACGAAAGAATAAATACAACTGTATAGGACGTATGTATTTGATTAGTCCGACACAAATAGAAGTATTTCATTTACGAATGTTATTGCTTGTTGTTAAAGGAGCTACAAATTTTGAAGAGTTAAAAATAGTAAATGAAGAATATTATGAAACTTTTTTAGCAACGTGTTTAGCTTTAGGATTGATTGAAGATGGTAATGAATGGAAACGAGCTATGAATGAAGCTACTAGATGGATGATACCACGACAACTTCGAAATTTATTTGTACGAATATTGTTACTTTGTCAACCATTGCATCCTAAAGAGCTCTGGGAAATGTTTAAACAAGATATGTCAGAAGATTATGCACGATGTGTTGGTATATTAGAAGGACAAAGGAGAGCATATGTTGAAATTGATACTATGCTTTCTGCAGAAGGAAAAAATCTTGTTGATTTTCCTCAAATGAAACAATTATCACAAGATAACGAGAATAAAATTGAATATACACTTAACATAGATAAAGTTGAAAAAATTGGTATGAGACAATATAAACAATTAAATGAAAAACAAAAAGAAAATGTTGATAATGTGTTAAATAAATTAGATAATAATGATTATAAAAATTGTTGTTATTATATAGACGGTTCAGGTGGATCAGGTAAAACGTTTATGTATACAACTATTTGTTATTTATTTAAATTGAGGAATAAACGTGCATGTTGTATGGCTTTTACAGGTATTGCAGCGACATTGTTACCTTGTGGAAAGACAGTACATAAAACATTCGGATTACCAGTTCCATTATTTTCAGATTCATCATCTACAATAAAACTTCAATCAAAAGAAGCTAAATATTTAAAAGAAATTGATATTTTTATATGGGATGAGGCACCAATGACTCCACGATATGCTCTAGAGATTATGAATCGAACGTTGTGTTGTGACCGGCCCGCTTGATTTCCCGACGCACGGAGATCACGGTCGCCACTTATTTTTTGGGAAAAAAATAAGAAAACCTGATTAATTATGAGTGTTTCAAGATGTTGACTCACCGGACGATGGCATATGAGCCCCTGCTCGTCCGATACGTGGAATTCTCTCCAGGTGTTTGGAAAATGAGCCACTGCCTTGGACAATTGTCTTTTGGTTTTTTAACAAAGTTTTTATTTGTACAGTATACACTAGAACTCTTACAAAGTTTGTCGGTTCGTTTCGATACCGCTTCGCGAAACTTTCGAGCGCTGCTCGTGGTTATCGATGTTGCCCGTGTGAACATCCGAGAACTACTGCTTCTGCGGCGCGACTGACTGTCCCGAGATGCCGCGTCATCCCTCCTCTTCGCTTGCGCATGCGCGCTATTAAAAAATGGAATTTTCCAATTGTTGTAAATTTTGATTGCAACCGTTTACTTATCCACAAATACACTACCTTTGCTTGATTTTGTCAACAATCAGATTTTTTTTTTTTTATCAAAATATGCCAAAATTTGAATGTCGTTATTTTTGACCAAAATTGTCACGTTTCTGTTAGAGAATTCCATTTTTCACACTAGCTATAAGAATTACAACTTTGTTGACGCAAGCATCC
>NW_018022146.1:30509-31465 GCF_002006095.1 Pseudomyrmex gracilis
TTAAGACACATGCTACACGAAGCGAAATTATAGNTCTTTCAATTAAATATAGTTTTACTTGGAAATATTTTAAAAAGTTTTTTTTAATCCAGAATATGCGACTTTTACCAGAAGAAATTGAATTTGCCAAATTTTTATTAGATATGAGTAATGGAATATTAAACGATTCTAATGATTATATTCACCTTCCTGAATATTGTATAACACATCCCAATGCTGATATAGTTGCAGATACATATGGAGATCTAATAAGAAGAAAATAATTTATGAATATGAGCAAATATGCAATACTTTCTGCAAGAAATGATGTTGTAGAAGAAATCAATAAAAAAGTTGTTGAATTATTAGATAGTAATGAACGAATTTATACAAGTATAGATAGTACTGTAAATTGCAATAATAACGACACTATTGGTGAGATATTAGTTTCGGAATATTTAAATAGTCTTTGTCCGTTATCTTTACCTCCATATGAATAGCGCCTTAAATTAAATTGTATTGTAATGTTAATTAGAAATATTAATATTAATGAAGATCTTTGTAACGGTACTCGATTATTAATTACAGAACTTGGAAATCATTTATTAAAATGTATAATTTTAAGTAGTAATAAAAAAGGATATATTGTTTTTTTAAATCGTATAACATTATATTGTAAAAATGAATATCCATTTCCATTTAGTAAAAGACAATTCCCTATAAAATTAGCTTTTGCTATGACAATAAATAAATCTCAAGGTCAAACGTTTGATAGAGTAAGATTAGATCTTCGAAAAGATGTATTTACTCACGGACAACTTTATGTAGCTTTTTCACGAGTACGATCTTGGCAGACATTAAAAATTTATATCGATTCAAACTAAAACAAAAAATATGTTAAAAATTATGTGTATAAAGAAATATATATGTAAAAGTTTTTTATTTTAGAATTTAACATTTATATATTTTTATTTTAC
>NW_018022147.1:0-7844 GCF_002006095.1 Pseudomyrmex gracilis
AGGGTACCACTTGAAAATATGCCGATCCTGTTGCAGCATATTTCAGTTTATAAGCGATGCTCTTTTTCTATCCCCTCTGTTTACTTATTGCACGCGGGCAATTACGCTGCCCGCGGGCGCCCGCGAGCAGTGCCCAGTTGCCGACCTCTGCATTACATGACATATACTTACCATTATTGGACAAAGTTCAATTTTAATACATAGATAGAGTTATCTACTATATCAAATTCAAACCATCAAACAACAATTCAGTTCCGATTTCACTTTTATACAACTTTCCCAGCAAACACAAAGTAACAGTAACGTAACATTAATGTTATAATTTCCCACTCAACGATGTAATTGCAATGTAACATACCTTGTATGTAGCAGTTACATTGTTGAGTAGAAAAGTATAACATTAATGTTACGTAACTGTTACTTTGTGTTTGCTGGGTTGACGCTTAATCCTATACTGTTTTAATTTGTTAGTGTGTGTAGTTTAATTTAATGAATAATGATCATATTGTAACAAGATGCGTAATTATTATTTTTTGTATAATGGTATGTAGGTATCTCGATATGTTTAATCCTCAATATCATTTCCAAATAACACTTGAATTGATAATATAAACAGATCAATTGATAAGGACTTCAAATAAAATCGAAACGTTTTGTCAAAGAGTGTTTAAACAAATTATTACTGCACAACATTCTGCAAAGACTCCATGTAGCCAATTCCTCTTAATACTATATTGAATATCCATTAATTCTGACGGAAATATTTTTAATCTTTCTAATTTAGAATAAACTTTATTTTTGACATTGGTCAAGCTATTTTTTTGTATACAACTGATAATTAATTACCACTTTAAAGTAAATACCAATAGGTTTCTTTGGAAGAGAAAAACCCAAAACTCGGTGTAAACAAAAAACGTAAAAACACAAAACATGTGAACACGTTTATTCTCATTTAACTCGATACAGGCCTCAATCAAAATAAACAGTTAAAGTGACCATACAGCCTATTTTACTTTTTGTCTACGGATAGAAGTGGTGAAAATAATTCTCAAAACTTATAGTTTCACGGGACGTTTCGATCAATCTTTATTTTTGATCATTTTCAGCCTACATAAGCAATTAACAAATGAGAAAGAAGATAGTATCAGATTTAGTAACAGAAATTTTGAACATACGCACCTAGTGAATGTCAACGGTAAACTACTAGCACATGTCAATATGTTAGAGGAGTAAAAGCCGATAAACAAGGCAATCGTAACGGTGTTTCTATAATGATATTCAATAAAAATTGTTTTTTTATATAAACCAAAAATTGTCAAAAATTTTTAATTGAAGTTAATGTAAGTCAAGTAACTAATGAGTTTGTCAAGTTAAAATTCAATGTGAAAATAAATGATCTTTTTAATTGATAAATAATAAATTAATAAGTAAGTCAGAAGTTAAAATTTTTAGGAAATGAAAGTTTAAGATAAAAAGGTAACAATACGTACATAAGATGATAATCAAATAAACAGTCGACTCTTCTCACAAACAACACACGAAAGCAGTCGGCAATGAAACACATCCATCTTGCTCGGAGAGCGACTCACAAATAGTCAACAAAGCGGTACATAGATCGATAACCGAGTCGGAAAATCAAGAGGTGGGAGAGGAAAAATAGAAAGAGTTAAGTTACAAGTTTTTTAATTAGTGGGACGTACGCAGAGTCAAGCAATTCTGTATCTCTCATCAGATTAATGCTGTTTTTTTGCATTTTTATGTGTAGCATCTTCGAAATTAGTCTTTTATGATAAAATCTTTCAGAATCAAGAATCTCCACGTCGTTCTATGCAAAATCATGACCAAAGTCACTCCGGTGTTTACTGACGACCGATTGGCGATTATAATCTTGGCGGAAATTATGCTGATGTTCGGATATTCTTGTACGTAGTTGCCTACTGAATTGACTGACGTATGAGGCATCACACGAGGAACAATTGATCTTATATACAATGTTACTGTTACAATTATGATCAAGTTTATCCTTGTCAACCTTAATAAATTTATTTAGAGTGTTTAAAGTTCTGTGGGCAATTTTGAAATTCAAGTTATTTAAAGATCTGGAGATGCTACTAGTAACTTACGGTAAGAATGGTAAAGGAAAGTAACAGGAACTCTCTATTATCCTCGTAACTTCCATCTATGCAGCTCCCACCGTTCACCATATTCAACTTACAATTAAATAAATAATGGAGTCTCTTAATAACAATCTTAAATATCAAATCCAGAGGGTAATTGTTAGTCATTAAAATCTGCATAACTTTAATTAAGTTATCTTTGTGAAAATCAGGGTGTGCGAGTAAAATAGCCCTGTCAACAACGCTCGAAGCAACAGCTAATCTTTGCTTAAACGGATGGTGCGAGAAAAAGTTTAAATAATGTCTCGAAAGGGTAGGTTTTTGATACCAGTTAAACATGAGTTTGTTATCAACAACCATGATGGAAGTATCTAAAAAATTAATTAATCTATTGTCTTCGACCTCAATTGTAAACTTCAGCCGAGGATGGTACGAGTTGAAAGTTTGGAAAATTAAATCGATCTTCTTCTTCGGAGCTAATAAGAGGATGTCATCAACATATTTATAATAAATTGGAAGTGTAAAATTTAATTTATTTATTTCCGTTGATTTCAACACGACAATGTCTATCACAGATTCTTATTAATTGGACTTTTTATTATTTTATATTGTTAAGTGCTGATTTTTCCAATGTTGTAAATTGTTAAAAATATGAGTATCCACTGAAGATGACTAGAAATATAGTCGAAACGTATGGAAACTAATGCAATTTAATAATTTTTATCCTGCATACCATCCCGTAACACCGTTCAGTCACGCCTACATTGCTACCACATTTGGTTTAATCCACACTGAACTTGAGGCCATCCCTCGTTAAACAATTATTTAATTTATTTAGACAACATTCTTCAAGATCTTGCAAAACTCCTCTGACATATTGACATGTGCTAGTAGTTTGTACCGTTGACATTCACTAGGTGCGTATGTTCAAAATTTCTGTTACTAAATCTAATACTACCTTCTTTCTAATTTGTTAATTGCTTATGTGGGCTGAAGATAATCAAAAATAAAGATTGATCGAAACGTCCCGGGAAACTATAAGTTTGAGAATTATTTTCACCACTTCTATTCGTGGACAAAAAGTAAAATAGGCTGTATGGTCACGTTTATTCTCGTTTATAACTGGTAATGGACCTAACGGACTTTTCATATGCACCGAATAGATCGAACATAATGGCTAGTCTACAATAAAGGTAGTAAGGCTGTAGGAGTATAGAGTAAACTATTTTTCGGTGAAGAAACGACGGGAATAACAAAATGGGCAATTCCCATTTTTTTTTTTTTTGGAAATATATTGCCAGAGGACTCTTGTCCTATTAGGCTTACAGTTCTTTTAACGAAATCAAGTAGTTTCTTTAAGGCTTAGTTACAGAGTATTCCAATATCAATATCAGGGAGGAGTATGTATAGAGTACTACCTCCGTAGTCAACCTTTGAAGTCAAAGTGTGCAGTTCTTTTTGTTCCTACTACCACGCGATACACGGCCGTCTTTCACAGTGGGCGTGGCCCATCTGTGTCGGGCTCGTGCTCGGAATGTTGTGATTTCGATCGCCTTGTGGGAGGGAGAAATTAACTCGGAATTACACCCAAATTAATTTTTGGAGACCCGATTTAGTTCGCCGATCAACCGAAAAACTCGGTTCAAGGGGACCGGTCCGGAAAAAATCCTTAGGTAATGAGCGGATTCGAACTCGGGACCTCCGGGTTCGCAGCCCCTGCACTCAGGCCGCGAGACCACTGGGCCGGTCGCAATTCCCATTTCGCACTGCCTACTGCCTTAGGCTGGATTCTCATGCAGATACCGGCGTTTTGTCACCGAGCGTTGATTGGTGAAAAACGGATGGAGAGGGTAAATGGCGACCCTAATTTACCCTCACCACTTTGCCTTTCACCAATCAACGTTCGGTGTCAAAGCGCCGGTGTCTGCATAAGGATCCAGCTTTACTGTTAGCCAATAAAAGACGCGTGTCAAAAAACGCGAAATAATTACTTGTATAGACAAAAATAAAATAACTCCAAAAACCTTACTTCTTACTCTATACTACCAGAGAGAAGCCTGAGAGCGGCCACGGCCATAAGAGTTTCTGTCATAGCTTTTCGTGGACATGGTTCTATTCCGTGCTAAGTTTGTGGACATGGTTCTATTCCGTGCTATAAAAACACCGACGTGGTGGGGATACGCACACAAGCGAGAACGTCGTCATACATCAACATAATATGTCTGCACACTTCCACGAGCGCACACGGACAACGGTCTCGCTTGTGTGCGTATCCCCACTACGTCGGTGTTTTCATAGCACGGAATAGAACCATGTCCACAAACTTAGCACGGAATAAAACCATGTCCACGAAAAGCTATGACAGAAACTCTTATGGCCGTGGCCGCTCTCAGGCTTCTCTCTGATACTACCTACTCCCATTGTAGACGGCCCTTAACGCACGAGACTTAGGCTGGATCCTCATGCAGACACCGGCGCTTCGACACCGAGCGTTGATTGGTGAAAAGCGGATGGTGAGGGTAAATAGCAACCCTAATTTACCCTCATTACCCGCTTTTCACCAATCAACGTTTGGTGTCAAAGCGCCGGTGTCTGCATGAGAATCTAGGCTTAGGGAGAAGTCAGATGGTACGGAACGTGCGTAATGGCTAATCTACAATGGGAGTAGGCAGTATAGAGTAAGAAGTAAGGTTTTTGGAGTTCTTTTATTTTTGTCTATACAAGTAATTATTTCGCGTTTTTTAACACACGTTTTTCATTGGCTAACAGTAAGGCAGTAGGTAGTGCGAAATGGGAATTGCTCATTTCGTAATTCCCGTTGTTTCTTCACCAAAAAATAGTTTACTCTCTACTCCTATAGCCTTATTACTTTCATTGTAGACTAGCCATAATGCAGAATTTACGGAATGAATTCCGGCCATAGACATTGCGCAAACTTTGTTTATCCCGGAGAATGTCTATGATTGCCCGGAAATTGAATCCGTAAATTCTGTATTACGCATGTTCCGCACCATCTGACTTCTCTTTAATGGCTAGTCTACAATGAAGATAGTAAGGCTGTAGGAGTAGAGAGTAAACTCCAATCTAGCGCTATAAAAAGAGACCAAGAGGACACCTGACCAAAAGCATCTCAGTATCAGGCTGCTCTTTAAACCCTGATGAAGTGAGCTGTAATGTTCACGAAACGTCAGTATAAAAATAACATTAACGCGGTTCAAACCCGAAAAAAACATCTTTGTATGTTAATACTACACACCGCGAAAGCATCAAATATCAAATAGAGAGTAAACTATTTTTCGGTGAAGAAACGACAGTAAGAACGAAATGGGCAATTCCCATTTCGCACTGCCTACTGCCTTACTGTTAGTCAATGAAAGACGCGTGTTAAAAAAACGCGAAATAATTACTTGTACAGACAAAAATGAAACAACTCCAAGAACCTTACTCTACTCTTACAGCCTTATTACCTTCATTGTAGACGACCTTTAAGGGAAAATACCATATCTTGATACAAAGTCCGAAATGCCGAAAAACTAGGTTCTAAGCACGAAGTAAGAGTAAGGAGATCGAACTCCGTGATACAAAAGTAGTCCCGATTTTTACGGTTCATTGGGAGGGAATCCGCTCAAGGGAATAGTTTTTTACGGTTGGACGCCATTTGCAAAACTATGCATGTACACAACTAACACATGTACACAGCGTGTCAAAACTTCGCGAAGTAGGTGCGGAGATCTAGGGGCAAAAAAGGCGGTTTTTCTTAGGGATAAATAACGCGACACAGTTGTGGATAAACAATTGCTACTAGTTAGCTGGTACAGTGCTCGTTAGTGCTATTTATTCCTAAGAGCAACCGCTTCTTTTACCTGTAGACCCTTGCGTCTACTCCGCGAATTTTCGACGCGCTGTGTACACATTTAGTATATGTAAGCTATCTTGTTACATATCGATTGCAGCGCAGTTATGCATACATTTATAAGAAGAAATTTATTTACACCTAGGACGGTGAGTTCTTCAAGGATGCATCTTTTATTTTAGAAATAATCCTCTACTAATATCTCTACTAATCGCAACTCACCGTCCTAAGTGTAAATAAACTTCTTTTTATAAATGTATGCATAACTACGCTGCAATCGTATATATAACAAGATAGGTTACATATACTAAACGTGCATATGTGTTAGTTGTGTACATGCATAGTTTTGCAAATGGCGTCCAACCGTAAAAAACTATTCACTTAAGCGGATTCACTTCCAATAAACTGTAAAAATCGGGACCACTTTTTCCATTCGTGCACTATCAAGTTCGATCTCCTTACTCTTACTTCGTGCACAAAACGTAGTTACGCTGCTTACGTTGCTGTGTGGTGACAGGCAATAAAGTGAGTGTTGTGAAAGGCTGTGTTGCGATTCACTGTCAGTACTAGAAGAAATAAAAATTTATATTGTACGTGTGACGTGAATACAAAACAAAGTTTTAGTACTGGCAGTGAGTATCAAAACGCAGCCAAAAATCGAACCAACCAGCATCAAGAGCATCGAAGTGATAGAGGTTAAGCGCATCTCGACTACGGAAAAGTGCAGACATATTTCACCAAGGAGATACAATATTTGAATTTTCTGTTCCAAAACCCCTTGTGCCACAAAATCGGTACAATTATTACATTGATTGACAGAGCAATTTTACTATCAGACCCAAAGTTTCATAAAAAAACATAACTTTTTGCATTAAGATCCTCATAGACAATAATTATCCAATAGATCTCATTTTTTCCACCATCAACAAAAGACTAAAAACATTATTTACAACAAAGCTCAATCAAAAGAATTTTATTGAACAAGACAATGAAGATGAACCGCATAATTACTTTCTCGTTTCATACATTCCAAAAATCTCAAGACAAATACAATCATTTTTAAACATTGACTTAAAAGACAAACAATATCGATTCTCCTATAGAAACCTAAACCAACTGAACAAATTCATCAAAACGCACAAAGATAACTTACTTCGAAACAAAAAGAAAAACGTAGTATATAACATCTCATGTAACACATGTGGAGCTAATTACACCGGACAAACTAAACGACAATTACAAACGCGTATTAAAGAACACATACAATATGTAAAAAACAAACAAAAAACTTCAGTAATAACAGAACATGTACTCAACACAGGACATACATTTAATTAGCACACAATTAACATACTTGACACAGAACCTAATTACTACAAACGCTTAATTTCAGAGATGTTGCAAATTAAAATACGTAATAACAGTATCAACGTTATGCAAGACGGAAATGTTGGACGACATTTACTTACAGATTCTAGATAAATTGATACAAAATTAATATAGGCACGTTGTATAGATGTCACTATCAACATTTCAATGTATTTACTTTGCAAACCTTCGTTCCGGTACACAGTAATGACGAAGCTTCTGACATAAACACACACAACGACTATTTTCTATTTTAAAACATTGACAACGTGCTGTACCGCCGTGGCGATACTTGAGTTCTTTTAGGATCTTCTGAGCAGGAGAAAAAGGCTAGTCTTCTAAGTTTTTCAAATGGTTTATTCGGGCGTGTTCCGTTTGACCACAGTACGATTCGACACCGATCGATTCGACACCAAATTATTGGACACCAAATTATTCGACACCGTACGATTCGACACCAAATTATTCGACACCGTACGATTCGACACGAAATTATTCGACACCGT
>NW_018022147.1:9669-17686 GCF_002006095.1 Pseudomyrmex gracilis
TAGACGCGCCTGCGCATAATGACGCTCGACTATCTATGCCCATATTTGGACTTCGTGCGTCTCTCTTTCTCGGGCCTCGTGCCTCTCATTGCGAAGATACGCGACTAGCAATATAGAAGTATTATATGGTATATATATGGTAAAAACCTATTCCCTTGAGCGGATTCCCTCCCAATGAACCGTAAAAATCGGGACCACTTTTGTATCACGGAGTTCGATCTCCTTACTCTTACTTCGTGGCGTATCTTCTTCATTACCTTGGTGCTGTCTGTCCGGGCTGATTCGATTTTTCAACACTGCTTTTATGTTTTGGTTGACACAATACGCTGACACAATAAGTTGAAATAATTAGAAAAGTTATAAAGTATTGTTATTTTAGTGAACAAAAAACACGTATATGCGGAAAGAATAATTCAAAATAAGACACACAATTTTAGAATACATTTTGAAGAAAATGTCTAATAGCAAAGTTGTATGGTTTCAAGCGAGGAGTAAGATGATAACCTTGACTTTGATCTTGACCATGTCCTTTAAGATCATTTCAAGGTCAACCTTATTTTTTTAAATAGAACCCCTTACATTTTATTGCATATTTTTATAGCTTATCTCGAGAGCTTTCCAAAACACTATAATAAAACATTTTTTCACTAAGTACTTTTTGAGTTATAAAAGTTTAAAATTAGCAATTTGTTAAGTGGCGTGTGATTCCGGCCAGTTAAGGCAAGAGTGGCGTGTAGGTCCGGTCAATTAAGACAAGAGTGGCGTGTGTGTAAATAATCGCGTTACTGTTTTATACCCTCTTTGTTGATCTCCCTATCCTCGCATCATTAACAGTTATTCGATCTTTTTCAGAAAGCTCCGCCATTCTTAATGAGAGCAAAGAAGAATTAATCAGGTAAGTGATAGAAAATTGATTTAAATAATTAAGTAGAGAAAAATACTAATTATTAAGTGTTGGTCCAACTATTGATTTGTTTATTTCAACCAGCACTAGCAAAAAGCTCGTTGAGCAACTGAAAATCTAATAGATCAATTAATAATATTTACGAAAAATTTCTGGGCTATTGAAAACAAAATGAAGATGTTTGAGACAATCAATTGAAGCGCAATGGCTTCTTTTGTTACAGAAAAAATTTTTGGGGCTGTTTGTTTTCGTCCACGAGGTAACTGCTGCTCGCTAAGAAGAAGACAGCACTGCATCAAAGATTAAAATCAGTGATCCGTATTGTTTGCTCAAGAGCTCGTACATTGGTGCCTGCGAGAGTGAGAGAATAAAGATCGGTTCCGCCAACGCTTTCAGGCAGATTCTTGCTAACGCCTTCGGATATCACGCATTCGAGCAACTTCTCGCGATCACCTTCGGGCAGTTTTCCGTCGTAGCCTACTAGCATAACCGCTTGAAGCCGTACAACTTTGCTATTGGACATTTTTCCAAAATGCATTCTTACTGAAAATATTAGGGGGATCCGACACTTTTTGATTAATGTATTTTCTTTAAACCAATTAATTGGTCTCATTATTCCGCGCACAAAAGTATTAAGGTTATGATTACTGAAAACTAAATAATATTTTACAAGATATTTTACATTTTGCGTCAAAAAATTGTTAACTTCAAACCTTTATAACTCAAAAAGTACTTAATGAAAAAATGTTTTATTATAGTGTTTTGGAAAGCTCTCGAGATAAGCTATAAAAATATGCAATAAAATGTAGGGAGTTCTATTTAAAAAAATAAGGTTGACCTTGAAATGATCTTAAAGGACATGGTCAAGATCAAAGTCAAGGTCATCGTCTTACTCCTCGCTTGAAACCATACAACTTTGCTATTAGACATTTTCTCCAAAATGCATTCTAACGGAAGATATTAGGGGGGTCCAATACTTTTCGATGACCCTGTATATATATATAAATATAATTTCAATAACTTTATAAGCTTATATTAGCGCGCGCATTTGACGAGCTTATTTGTGTGCGCGCGAAAATAAGCTGATTTTTTATGAAACAGTTTTTTAAATCGCGCGGAATAAGCTCACCGTCCGTTGCCGCGACGAAGATTAGCTTGTTGTCGCGGCAAAACGCGCTGAACCGCGGCCGCCGCGGAACCCCATGCCCGATGGTGAGCTCATCGTCGTCGCAAACCAAAAACAGTTTAATTTAAGAGGTTTACGTCAATTCGTACAGTCTTCGAAATGGACGTGCGCTAGAAACATCCCAGGACGTCGATCGTTTTTTGCGGTCCTATGAGATGCGGGAAAACAATTTTTGTAAAGACTTTTCTAAGTTATTTGCCAAAAATGACAACTATTCGATTTGGGAGAATTTTATTTTATTACGGCGAGTGGCAGGAAGCTTATCTTCAATTGCAACGAGAAATGACGACGGAAAAATGTAAAATCGAATTTCGCGAAGATTTACCCCGACCGGAAGATTATTCGAACGACCCGCATTGTGCAAAATTAATAATAATCAACGATCTTATGCGAGAATCATCGTCGTGCGAAGTGATCGTGGATCTGTTTACCAAGAGTAGCCATCATAAGAATCTCAGCGTTATACTTATTTCACAGAATCTTTTTCATCAAGTCTATCCCGACGACGCAAAGTTTTTGGAAGAAGCGTACTACGACGCCACTTTGCGTCCTCACGCACTTATTACTGTTCAATTTGAAACAATCAACATCGGACAAATATCGTTTTTGAACGTGTATCTTTCCCAACAATCTACGTCATTACGTGTACGTAACCCGCAGATCTGCCGCGAAAGCAAGCGTATAAAAACCCGAAGCACACGAGTGAAGGGCATCATTCGAAGCTACGATGCCGTCGGCGACGAAGGAGCAGCAACGGAAGAAGCAACAAAGGGCGCATATTAGAGCTAGGCGCTCTCTCGGTGAGAAAAACATCTGTCTACTGAAGGCTCTGTGTCTTCTAAATAAAAATCAACGCGCTGCTTTTCTACGAAACGGTGATAACAAATTTATCGTGTATTCGCGAGTGCGTCCACGCTCAGAGGTAAACGTAGAGAGAGTAACGTAGCGCTCGAAAAAAGAGAGAAGAACCGCCTAATCCGATATAAAACGGCGCTGCGACGTATCGCGGAACGAAGAGATACTTGGAGGTGCAAGAGAAAGCTGCTGGTGCAACAAGGAAGCTTTTTACCGTACATCATCGGGCCCATACTCGCAGCTTTATTATCTCGAATTATCGAGTAATCATGGAACGGGCTAAAAAAATGGTGCTGATTTCCACAGATACTCTCGAAAGAAAGCAACAACGGATTGCGACGAGGGAAAATACCGCTGCTAATACCACACGAACTCCCGGAACCGTGCTCTCGCGTTTCGACGTGGAGATGAGACGTATTCTCGATTCCCCTGTTAATGAAGGTGAAAAATGAAAATTGTACAGCAAAGTACTTCGTCGATATCTATATTTTATCCGAAAAGCGAGAAAGCGTTCTTGCAAAGAAGAAGATCCATCCGTGGTGGAAACAACTGCTGTGACCGGAAGAGAGGAGGAAGAGAAGAAGGAGGACGAAGAAATGAGAGAACTATTTCACGACGCGGGAGAACCAATGGACGCTTCGCCTCAAACAATCTTCGGTTTGCCAATAAATTATTCAACATCCTTGCGACACAATAATAATAATAATAATCAATATCAACGGATTAATCAGTCGACTCCGAAGAAAAATGTATCGTTTGCAGATATTTCATTTAACAACACCAGCGCAACGCGCTCTCGCGAACGAAAAACTATAACAAAGATAATAGAAACAATTCTAAAAACTTACCGCCCCAAAGCGCGAATGCTTTTGAATCATCTGATCGAAGCGGCTGTTTCCGTCAAGATCACATGGAACGAACGCGGTATCGTGACCAAGAGTCCAGAATTGGTGGGAACNAATATTGTGGAACTCGTAAACGACGCGATGCGAAAAAGAAAAACCGCTGGAATAACGGGGGCCATTCATTTCGCTCATTTACTTCGCGACATAAACACGCCTCCTCAATACGTGGGAAATCCTACATATTTACGCTTTTTGCGAAAAGGAGGAAAAAGAACAAAGCGCAAATCTCCGTATAACATTGAACAAGAAGAAGCCGAAGAAGAAGGATGGGATTACCGTGCCACCAACAAGAACAATAAAAAGATACGAATCGGGATTCCGAGACGGCTGCTCACGTGAGACAAAATGTAAACAAAACGCTTGACAAGTTGTATTATAATCCCGCGCATTGCGCCGGTTACTCGTCGACGGAAAATTTGTCGCGAGCCGCTAAACCGAATTACTCGCGCGAGGACGTTATTCGCTGGCTTTGTTCGCAAGATGCTTGCACGCTACATCGTCCCGTGCGGCGAAAGTTTCCCCGACTACATTATAACGTAACAAATATCGACGATCTCTGGGAAACTGATTTGATAGAATTGCAAAATTTGCAAAGCTATAACGACGGATATTACTATCTACTGACAGTTATCGACGTGATCAGCAAATTCGCGTAGGTGGAACTGTTGCGAGACAAAACAAATGCTCAAGTCCTTCGTGCGTTTCAACGCGTGCTCTCGAGAAGCGGCGGACGAAGACCCGTATATCTGCAAACCGACAAAGATAAAGAATTTATCGCGCATCCGCTGCAAAAATTTCTCAAGAAAAAAGGAATTCGTTTCCGCGTGGCGCGTAATCCCGACGTTAAAGCAGCCGTGATCAAGCGTTTCAATAGAACGCTAAAAGAGCGCATGTGGCGCTACTTCACGCACAAAAACACGAAACGTTACCTCGATGTCTTGCAGGATATCGTGAACGCATATAACCATACGCCGCACTCTTCCATACGCGTGAAACCCGCGGATGTTACGGTGGAAAACGCGAATATTGCGCGCGAAAACACGTGGCATCGCTGGAAAAAACAGCGAGCAAAAGTAGCTAAACACTCCGTCGGCGATCTCGTACGTGTCAGTAGAGCAAAGGCCGCCTTTGAGAAGAGATACAAGGCCAAGTGGAGCCAAAAGATATTTCGACTTCATCGTGTTTTCGAGTAGCAAAATCCACGTGTTTACGAGCAGAGTGATTTAGCGGATGAGGTATAGACGGAATTTTCTACAAGCAAAAACTGGCTCCTGTTGTTAAAAACCTACAAGAAGAAACTTTCATCGTTGATCGGGTGATAAAGAGCAAAGATCAGGGACATAATAGGCAACTGCTAGTCAGTTGGCAAGATTATCCGTCTAAATTCGACTCGTGGATTCCGGCTTCGAGTTTAACAACGCTTGCACAAGGCGACGACAATGATGGCGACAATGATGATGACAATAGAAAAACACTTTTTCGTAGTTCTCCCGAGCAATAGCAGTATGCTTTACTTCCCGCATAACACTACTTCGTGTTTTACCACGGAATTACCTTGCCGTATAGATTTGCAGGAAAAATGGGAAGTTGCTCTCAGCGAGATTCAGTTTCCTTCTAATTTTTTACATTTACGCGAAGATGAAGCTCTGATAACGCTCGCAAATACCTTTCCTAACGGCGATATTTCGTCAGTTAACATTCCAATATTGTCAGGAATTTATTCTTCAGAAGCTGATCTTATAGAATCTATAAATCATTCGTGCTCTCAAAAAAAAATCACATATTACATGGTCACTGAATCCTCTATATGGTAATAAAGTTTCTATATCGCTTACATGTAAAGAAGACAAATGCATTCAAATTCATAGTGTAAAGCTTAGCGACAAATTGCGTCGTATACTTGGATTTGAAACATCCTCTGTTAATACACCTTTCGTAGTAGACAGAGCTGCCGGTGTCGATAGTTTTGAACCAATCAGCTTGGCCCGTGCTATGCCTGACAAGTTATTTGTTTATTGCGACATTTGCGGGCCATACATAACCGGAGATGCGCTAACACCGNTTCTTCGAATAGTTACTAACAATACCACGAATAAGTACGGTTCTAAACAGGTAAAACATTACTCGTCTGGAAATTATATTCCGCTTCGTAAAACAAATTTCCGCGTGATAAAAATAGATATAAGAAATCAGTTTGGTAAATTTATTCCATTCGAATTCGGCACGTTGACGGTAACGTTACACTTTAGACACGTATTCGAGTAGAATATGGTTCATTATATGGAATATTACGAGATGCAGAGCGGAGGCGGCATTCCGAGAGTTTTCACGGGATCGACGTATCAGTGATCACGGTATCGGAAGCTCTCTCGGTGGATTGTTCAGGAGGATGCTTTCCTACCTGGCTAGCGAAGCGCGCGCGATCGGAAAAAAGCTCTACGCGCCGGTGTGAAAATAATAGACGATGTGGGGAATAACAATATTCTGCTAAAAGAAGCAGTTAACAGTCGTTTCAAAGAATCACGGGACAATCTCAAACAACAAGCAAAAGAAAAAATAACCAGCTTAATGCGAGGGTCAGAATATATACCCCTTGCAAAGAAACGCCCGGGCCAGTTTGACCCAGGTGAGCTTCCCGTTCACTTCGCGATCAAGCGTCGCCGTCGTGCTAGTAGTACCAACAAGAAATCAGCTTCCGTGCGGAGAAAAAAGAAAACTCGAGCAATTAAACGCTCAACGAGTAGAAAAATTCAGAAGAAAAAGAAGAAGCGCGCAACACAAAAACTAGCTAACGCCGCGTGAGCGAGAAACGAACCGTGAGCGATATATTCTCGTAGACAAAGCAAAATGTCTTTTCTCCATACTCACTCGTGTGAGTGTTTCAAAAGCGAACTTGATCTTTTCACTCTACCGCCCACTCAGACCAGTATCGAGAATTTGCAATGGATTCATTACAAACCTATGTCGACTCTCGCGGACGACGCTCCCATAGAATTTGTCGTGCCGGGCCATGGGGAAGACTACATAGATCTCGCGCATACTCTTCTCAGTCTTCGCGTGATATTGCAAACTCCCGTTGAAGCAACGGTTACTCCGCCTACTTCGGCTACAAATTCTAGTGCCATTGTTGTAGAGCATAAAGTAGAGCCTGTAAATAACTTTTTACATTCCATGTTTAATCAAATCGATGTGTACTTCAATCAAAAGCTTGTGTCGCCTCCAAACAATGCTTACGCGTATCGAGCCTATTTCGAGACATTGTTGAATTATTCTTCAGAGGCAAAATCCTCTCATCTCACCACCTGTTTATGGGATAGCAATCCTCCGGGGTTGTTGGATGCCGGGTTCGATGCTCCAACTGAGAACCCCGCTCTCGTGAGACGTATGCAGTATTTCAAAAATAACCGTGCTGTGGATCTCATAGGACATCTACATTGCGACGTTTTCAATCAGGATAAATTCTTGATTAATGGCGTGGAAATGCGCCTAAGACTCATCCGCTCGAAGGATTCTTTCTGTCTCATGGAACTTACGCCACAAAAGTTCGTATTGTAGATGCCACCTTGATCATGAGGAGAGCAAAACTAAGCGCTGGAGTTTTATTAGCTCACGCTAAAATGCTAAGCAAAACCACTGCAAAGTATCCTCTCACGAGAGTTGAAGTTAAATCGTTTACGCTCTATAGAGAAGTGGTGGGGGAATCAATTGACAACGCCATACTCGGTCAACTGCCGAAGCGGGTGATAATCGGTTTCGTCGAAAATAAGGCGTTTAAGAGGGTCCTGGAGTAAGACCCGAAGTCCGCACTGGGGTCTCTGCCCGGAAAGTGGCGCCCTCAGTGGTTAAGTTATTCCGTCCTTCTTTTAAAGTGAGACGGGCAATCGCGCTGTCTATTGCGTTACCGCTCTTTCGTCGTACAGCTCGAGCCGGCCAGCACCGAGAGTACCGAAGTGGTGAGGATACGCACACAAGCGAGAACCGCTGTCCGTGTGCGCTCGTGCAACATATGTTCCGTCTCCTTTCCTCTAAGCCGGGCTATAAGACAAGACACGTTCACGTAGCGCGATTGTTGCGTATGACAGCTTGAAGTGCGTTTTCAAGATTTAGAGTCCTTAAAAAAGTAAATATATTATTGATAATAATAAAACCTCAATAATAACACCTCAT
>NW_018022147.1:22034-23930 GCF_002006095.1 Pseudomyrmex gracilis
AATCCGATTGTGAATTATCAATCTCTCCCGGCAGCACGATATTGCTGACAGTTCTGTAATAAAAAGGAAATTCAATTATTACATACACACACATATATAATANTAAAAATAATAAATTATTATTATACGCATACTTGCTCTCTAGCTGCACATCACGCAAAAACTGCATACGTTCAAAATGTATCCATGGTTTTTTTCCCCTCGTTGCGGCAGATCCACTTGCCGCTTGCTGATTCTTTTTCAAATAAGCCCGAAAAGAATCCACCAGCGACTTCCACTTCTTTTTCATTGTATCAATGGAAAGTGTTCCTAAAAAAGAAAAATAAAGCGTTGAATTAATTATCTTCATTGTTTTCTGAATGTTCTAATTATAAAATCAAATAACAATAACAATGTTACCATCCATAGCTGCGAACACTTTTTCCCAGAGCTTTTTCTTTACTTGTGCGCTGCGTTCAATTAAAGGTAGCTTAAAGTTCCACAATTCAGGTCGTAGAAAAACTTCCTCAATCAGCTGTTCTTCCATGACTATTTTCTTTGCTTCCAAGTTTACTGGTTCATTGTACTGTGAATTTTCAGTAATATGTATTGTATTATCTGGCGTATTTGTAACAACAACAGCCTCTGTACCATCAGCCATCAAACTGTTGCGAACTATATTTTCATTCTCTGCACATAAATAATAATAATAATAAGAAGAAGAAGAAGAAGAAGAAAAATATACATTTACAAAATAATTAGGAAAAGTAATTCATACTCACCGCACTGAGGATAACAATATAAATTGTCATCAATAAAACAGTTACTGTACCCTTCGTAGCATAGATGAAACACTAACTCATCCTTATCAAAAATCGTTTCGCAAACGCCGCATGTGTATAAAATGTTCTAAAATACAAACAAGTATATTAAATAAAACATTCAACACAATATATACAAATAGTAAAAGAAGTACTTTTAAAGAAAAACGTACCCTATAAATGTTTGATACTTATATTAATATGTATTTATATATACTCACATCGTTTATGTCCATTGTTATTAAATATAGAGCCAGTAATATTAGTATTTCCACAGTCTTCGGACTACATTGTCTTTGGTAAAACAGAAGACAAGTTTTTTGTTCACTGTGTTTTTTTGCTGATAGTTTGATCATGTTGAACTATGAGCGTTCTTACGCTAATCACACAGTTTTGGTAGAGTGGGATACTTTGCCAGCGAAACTTCGCTGATAGTTCGACGATGTCGAACTATGAGCGTTTTTTTGCTGACTACACATTTTCGACGGAGTGGGGGAATTTCGCCAGCGAAATTTTGCTCTATGAAATTGCACCTTAAGAATCAGAATAATTATCTTTATTTGTTGCTGCTCTCGTCCCGATCAGTCGCGGTTGCAACAATCCGGGCTTATCTGGCTCGTCATTCGTGTATGTCGTGTTTTTATTTTTTGTTGTGTTTTTATTTTTTGTTTGAGTCTCTTAGCGCGTGTAATTCTGAAATATTTAATGGCATATCTCTGTATTTTTCCGAATATTGAATAAGAAATTGTAAATCTTGCCGAAAATTAATAGCTGAAATATGTAACATTTTTATCGCGCTTCTTTTACCGTATGTATTGTTTCTTTCTTTTGTTTGTGCTGCCGATATCCGGCCTTTCTAATGAAATATTGTCATTAAATTTATATATATTTTTTTATTATTATTTGATGAGCAAGTTTTTCTGCCCGTATTTAAAACACTGCCTTTTGAGTCCACGCCTCTCCGTTATCGTTATTAAGAGGGTCCTGGAGTAAGACCCGAAGTCTGCACTGGGGTCTCTGCTCGGAAAGTGGCGCCCTCAGTGGTTAAGTTATTCCGTCCTTCTTTTAAAGTGAGACGGGCAATCGCGCTGTCTAT
>NW_018022147.1:24531-31042 GCF_002006095.1 Pseudomyrmex gracilis
CATATGTTTCTATTTTCTCTCGGGAAAATAATTTGACTTTGTATAATACTTCAAGATTATGTATATATACAATGTAGATTTCTTTCGTAATTTACAAATCAAAAATATATATAAATGAACACTATATATAGTGTCTTTTATATATGTGAAATGTTTCTTCAATAGTGTAAAATATTAAATTATCACAATTAACTCGTATTAGTAATTAATAAAGAAATATAATGCATCCTGAGGTGTCTTATCATTATCGATAATATAATTAGTACTTTTTTCAAGATTGTAAATCTGGAAAAAGATTTCACATTGTCATACAGCAACAAGCGCGCAACGTGAACGTTATCTTGTGATTCGTCTTATAGTCGGCTTTGTGGAAAAGAGACGGAACATAGTATCTGCACTTTTCCACGAGCTAAATGACCGAGCTTTACATTACGCATACGGACGGCGGTTCTCACTTGTGTACATACTTCTACCACCTCGGTGCTTTTAGGCCGGCTCGATCTTACATGTAACGCTTATCGCGTTTCTAACAATTCAGTATGTAAAGCTATATGTAAAGCTTTCTGATCAATGTAAAATGTTTGATGATATTCAGTTTCAAAATGTTTTTGGAGTATATATACAAATTAAATAAACAATTATTATAACATCTATGTTATAATAATTGTTTATTTAATTTGCATATATATTCCAACTCAACAATTATTATAACATCTAACACATATATACATATATGTATGCGTTTAATAAATGTACAGTGTTCTGTACAGTACTGCANCAATCGCAATGCGTCATTGTTTATAAAAACATAAATACACATAATAAAATAGATTTTTTTGCACTTTCTATTTGTTTTACCTTTGAAAAGTAACTTTCTTTGACTAATACATAATACGAAATATGATGTGCATGAAACAAGTCTACGAAGCAAGTATATTCCTTAAATAAAAAATAAAAAGTGTTGAAAAATCCTATTTTCTTGTGTATAATTATTTTTTAATNAAGAATAACGCACACTGATCGCTGCAGTACTATACAGAACACATACATTTCTTAAACGCACATATGTGTACATAAATGTTATTAATTTTTAGGTTTATTTGGATATATTACTACAAAAAAAATTATGAATGTCATCAAACATTTTACATTGCTCAGAAAGCTTTACATATACATACTAAATTGCTCTCGAAACGCGGTTCAGTATTCGGCTGTCAAAATGTACAAGAATAAAACGGATGAACACGAATGACATAGCGATTATCCGTTTCACTTTAATCAAAAGACAGACAAAATGAACGAGACAAGAAGAGATACAAGTATCTCTCTCCTCTCTCTCTCTTTCTCTCTCTCTCTCTCTCTCTCATATATATACACACCCACATAAGTCTAAAAGCCAGCATAAGTGTAAGTGCATGCCTATAGTACTCAGTAAACAAATTGTTAATCAGTCTGCAAGTAGTTTGCAGACTGACTATAAATTCAAGCAGAGCAATGTATTAGGAGCCGTCTATCAGGCTAATTTATGTTTTTCATCAAGCCTGTTGAAATAATGATTTTTAACAACGACAGATCTTAAGCAGATTTGTTATGATTATTTATAGTTCTAAAATTTACTAGTTTCGGCAACTCTATGTTATAAAAGATGTCTCTGACAGTATAAATTTAGAAAGTAGTCAGCAAACGCTAATTCATTCTTCAACATACACCTGTTAACGAAAACACTTCTGAGACAAAAAAAGATAAAGCAACATAACATAAAGNAAGTGTTAAAAAATCCTATTTTATTGTGTGTAATTATTGTTTTATGAAGAATAACGCACTATGATCACTGCAGTACTATACAGAACACATACATTTCTTAAACGCACATATGTGTACATAAATGTTATATTAATTTTTAATTTTATTTGAATATATTACAAAAAAATTATGAATATCACACATTTAACATTGCTCAGAAAGCTTTATATTTACTTACTGAATTGCTCTCGAGACGCAATACAGTATTTGGCCGTCCAAATGTACAAAAAAAACGGATGAACACGGATGACATAGCGATTAGTTCGTTTCACTTTAATCGAAGGACAGACAAGATGAACGAGAGACACAAGTATCTCTCTTCTCTCTCTCTCTCTCTCTCTCTCTCTTTCTCTCTCTCTCTCTCTCTCTCTCTCTTATGGAGATATATGTGTTTGTATATATTTATATAAAGTTACGTCTCTCAATTATGTGTTCATTGTTCATGACAAAGTACTCTATATTTTTATTGTCTTGTGGTGTTCTAACAGATGGCATAATTATGTTTTAAAAACGTATTAAACATGTCCATTTCAGATGTTTTGTACGTACTAAAAAAAAAGTATATTTCCTACCAGAAAAAGTGTGTGCAAACAATGAGAATCGATTCTCTCGATCTTGATTGTTACCTCTTTTCCGCGACGCTGATTGGACGTCTCGCGGTAACGTTTCGCGAATGTTTCTCGATTCATGTACTGTCGTACGTGTACTAGCTGTCATCGCGGTGGCATGTGTCTACTGATGGAATATGTTAAAATAAAAATAATAGCGTGCGCGTAGCGCGCGCCTGTGTTGTGCTAGTATATACAAAATCATACAAGCCAGCATAAATATATGTGCCCGCTTGTGACACTCAGTAAGCAAATTGTTCAAAATTTGGTAATAGACTGACTATAAATTCGAGCAAAATATCGCAATGCATTAAGAGTCACCTATCAGGCTAAACTATTTTTTTCAACAAGTCTGTTAAATTTATCATTTTCACCAACAACACTTGAGCAGATGACACTTCTTTATAATTTAAAAATGTGATAGTTTCGGCAACTTTATGTAACAAAAGACGCCTCTGGCATTAAAAATTTAAAATATAGCCAGCACACGTCATTTAGAAATGCTTCATAATAATTAATAACCACACGTTGATAAAAACGCCTCTAAGAGAAAAAACGAAGCAATTTTACGTCATAAGAGACGTGTATGGCGTTTTGATCGGTCTAAATTATGATGTAGTGATATTTAGTGTCATACATTTCTTGCAATAATAAATGCAAATTACAAATATGTAATTATACTAATATTTATAGGCACTCATATATACACGCATACATATACACATATGAGTGTGTACATAGGAAACATTACATTGCACCGACAAAGTATTGCTGACTATGATTTTAGAAATGATCGGTCAATATGAATATATGTAGAATGAGCTCCTCCATCGCTCATTCCTGTGAAACGCAACCAAAACTATTTTCGTTTTTCTGTTTTTTACGTTTACAAGAAGATTGAATAAAAATATATTTTATTTACAAACTGAAATACTTTTGGAAAGCATGACTATGAGACAAATTTTATATTGTACAATAAATGCGACTATTTTGTTATCACTATCAATATTGTTTTATGCAGAATATTTGTTACTAGTTGTGCTACAGTTTGATAATATTTTTTTACATTACGTTGGCAGATTATTGTCTTGGGAAAGATGACAATTTTTTTTTTTCAACTATATTATAAAAATGACGTCTCATACATTCTACGTCATTTGAATATTGTTCCTTACAAGGAGATTTTCCGAGGGCTATATTTGTAGCAACGGCTGCAGCATAAATACCATAAGACCACATGTCTGGTTGTTCTTGGACTTTTTCAAAAATAATATTTTTTTGCTTTATTTTTGGAAAACGAGCTGCGATATAATCTTTCTCTTCTTGCACCAAAGTATCATACGTACATTTGAATAAGCTGTCATAAACGCGTAGTGTCCCTTTATCAAAACATAAGCATTGCCAGTAATTTTTACAATTTCCTCCAATTATTTGTATGCTTTTTTGTGTACTGGCTGCAATTAGCTGTGGATTTTCTATGTAATGAACACTTTGTGTATCAAAACTAGATTTTTCTCTCACTACGCGTAAAAATAGATCCAGTGATTGATCATCGAGTTTGCTTCACTTTGGCAAGACGTTGTTTTTTACAGCAGAGAGAGGAATTATCATTTGATAATTTTCTATAAGTTTTTCTATAAGTTTTTTCTATAAGTTTTCTACGACTTGCCATCTCAGCTTTTGTGAGATTGTTTTTGCGAGGTGTACCTGTTATAATGCAGTCTTCATCTTCTTCTTGTGTGCTAATGACGTCACATATTGCATTTTTTGCCTGAAATAAAGAACTGTTATATTTAACTCTTTTGTTCTTTTCCACATTTGCATTATTCATATTTCCTTGCCTTTTCTTTTTGCTATCAGCTAATTTTGCTCGTGCTTCTTCTTGCGCTTCCACGATATATTTTGGATTTCTGATAGGCATATGTCTATTGTGCCGACTATCCAAAATTTCTGGAAGCATACATTCATAGTAAAAACGTGTTAAAATGGGTAACATTCGATTTTTCCAAAAATCATTGTCTCTTTGAACATAAACAGTTTTCATGCTCTTAGGTGTCCATAAAACTAATAAGCAATAATTTCGTCGAGTTATGTTTAATTGACCTTGGATTTAATAAAAGTATTTATGAGTACATCTCATTTTATTTTTATCCTTTTTATCAAAAATAGTTGTTAAATTAGACACTGTCTTTATAGCCTCTTCCGCTGTCAAATTTTCTGCTGACAAAGGACACTTAATTTCTATTAGACCGTCCTCGTCAATAATTGCATCCGGAGAAGCACCCAAAAACGGATTTTCTTTATCAATAAACCATCCGCATTTTTTTAATTTCTTTTTTTAATTTGCCAGTTACTTCTTTTCTCGCTATTTCTTCCATTTCTCGACCATATTTTATTGCTGCAGTGTCAGAGAATGAAGGATACAAAATATTCTTTACAGTCATTGCACAGGACGTGGTTGCTCTCATTTTGCAAACAACCCCGAAATTTGATGCTGTTAGCATCTCTTTCCGCAATAAGTGCCATAATTCACATTCATTCTGATCTCTCGTATCATGTTCTATTTTTTGCCAATTTTTACTATTTTCCAACAATCGGTCTATATGATCAATCTTTAGTTGTTCGAATATATGTAAAGAAAGATCTGGTTTTTGAGATTGTGGACCGTAATGACGATCTGTTCCTATCTCTTGCTTTACTTTCTTTTGTCTTCCTTCCACTGTCCGAGATTCTTTCTTTTTAGCGATATGTATTTGTCGTTGTTTTTCTAATTTTTCGACAAGGGGAGAAACGCTATCACACATGTTTTCATGCAATTGCGTTAAAACTTGTTGCGTATTATATTGCAAAACAGCTCCCGCAATTCTAGCATTGTACGAACCTCGCGCACCAAAATTTATACGCTTTTCTGCTATTAGTTTGGCGATAATTAAATTGAACCATTCGGCAGGATTATTTGTATGATTGAGTATTAAACTATCAGAGAAGCAGCTCAAATATCTGACAGAAATCTCTACTTTTTGATACAAAGCGTGCAACTTTAGATAGGGTACGTGATTTGCTTCTTTTTCATTATGTATACATGTAAGACCACGTTCTTTACATTGTTTATGTTCGCCAAAAACATGACTAGGAATATTAATTATATCTTTTTGTAATTCTGTAGCCAATTCGTGAAGAGGTGTTTCTTCTGCTTTTCGTGCTGCAGCTGCCTTTGTGATATTATCGCGTATATTTCTCATATTGCTTTTCACTATATTTCTATATTTCACAAAATTTTTATTTCTCTGTCTGTTTGGCAATGTTGTTTCTGAGACGGCTTTTAATTTCTTACTCAAATTTCTGAATAAATGATTAACGCATTCTACTTTTTTTACCGTTACCATTTGTTTCTGATATGGATTGTTGTCAAGAATAGATTGATACACGCTGCTCTCCGTCAGCGATAACTGTTTTATAAATTAGTCCATGCATCTCAATACTACATTTGAATCCTTCTGCAATAACATCACTCTCCATGCTCGAAGATGCTGCATTGCGGTCAAAATTTTTGTAGCATTTATGACTTTTTGGTTCAAGACCTTGTCGGTCTGCCACATCACACACAGTGCAATATTTATTGCGAATGCCGACGTACAGAACTTTCTGTGTACGATAACCAACTATGACACCAATACCAGACAATGAACTGTAACCAGTTCCATACGACCTCTTCATCCAACTACCATCTGCTATAACAGTTATATATGGAATACCATTGACTATTTCATTTCTTTCTAAAGCAAGCTGTTTTTCAACTTCACCTGCTTTTTTCATTTCTGCAAAAGATGCTTCTTCAAAATTATCGACTACACTTTCACGACAGTTTATATATGTCTTCTCGGACATACATGGAATATTCATAGCTGCGAATAGTTCTTCCATTTGGTAATAACCTATTCCAGCTGTAAAAGTTCCAATTGTGGCAGCTGTGTTGATATCCAACATGTTATCATTGTCGGGTTCCGACCAGAAACTAGTCGAAGCGTGACAATTGTCACACCTCAAGCAGAACAGCGTTCGCAATCCGTAGCGCTTAGAATTTGTTACTTTAATATTTT
>NW_018022147.1:32282-33371 GCF_002006095.1 Pseudomyrmex gracilis
TACGGTGTCGAATAATTTGGTGTCGAATCGTACGGTGTCGAATAAATCGGTGTCGAATCGTACGGTGTCGAATAATTTGGTGTCGAATAAATTTGTGTCCAATAATTTTGTGTCCAATAATGTGGTGTCGAATCGATCGGTGTCGAATCGTACTGTAGTCAAACGGAACACGCCCGATATATTCTACATTAATATCCGGAGAATTAATCAATTTCTCATAATTTTGTATGTTATTACATTCGTCATACTCTGTTTGCTGAAGAACATGTCCTTCTGCTTTTGTCTTATGTTCATACAACCAAGTAATTTTTTTCTCGCTGTTCTCATAAAAATATTCTGGCTGCTGAGCAATACTTTTTGCAGCGTCTATTTTAGTGTCAAACACATCATCACTAATATTTCTAGCAATACTTACAATATTGGATGAATTTTCATACATTGTTTTCTCCGCAAACGTCTTCTTTTGTATTTGCCGCCTGAAAAAAAATTACATTTACAATCTGTTTTTTAACATTTCTTCAGTTATAATTATACATTCCTAATTATAAATTCCTAACTTTCTAATACTACTATAAATTTTAAAAAAGAATATTTTTTTCCATTACGTATAATACTTTGTATGTTTTGCTTATCTACATAAATATTTTACCATTACATCTTATGTTATCACTATTTACGTAAACTATTAATAATATAAGTAAATATAACATCCTCAATTATTTATATTAAATATTATCAACTAATGTTGGATATGATGCTTCTGATACATATCTTTCTAATAAGCCAGTACATGTTCTAGCATTTGTAATTAAAATGTCTTTGAAACTGATTCCGACATTAACACACGTTTTTAACGTTATGCACGCCTTTGGTACTTATTTTTCAAATCAATTTATATATTGAGACGCCTTTGGCATTGTAAATTTGAAAATTAGCAAGCACACGTCGGGCGTTGAAGCCTCTACACTTTTTGTTACACCAGCACACGTTTACATGTACGCCTCTAGTACTTATTTTTCAAATCAATTTATATACTGAGACGCCTCTGGCATTATAAATTTGAAAATTAGCCAGCACACGTCGGGCGTT
>NW_018022148.1:0-11754 GCF_002006095.1 Pseudomyrmex gracilis
AGCGGGACTTCCGTGTCCACTGTAAAGAGAGATATGGAAAACGACGCGTTTACTGTTGCGTCACACCACAGTCCGACCGTATCCATGGGCCAGGACGTAACACTACTTATGAATAATTATCTTCTACATTTTATTTTTAAGATAATCAGGAATGGAATTTAATTCTTAATTAATAACAGGTTAAATTCAAACTTTGACAACAACTTTGTTTTTCATTCTGATGATCTTGAAACTGTTCAAAAATATTTTGTTGTTCCTTATCTTCCTGAGTTATTTGATTCTTTTGCAAGTTTTTTTAAGAAAACGAAGAAGATTTCTTTGTCGTTTCGAAGTTTAAATAAATTGAGTAAATTCATAAAAGGTGGAAAGAATAAGTTAACTCATGATCAAAATAAAGATGCAGTGTATCAAATTAATTGCAATAATTGTAATATATCTTATGTTGGACAAACGAAGCGTAAGTTAAAAACAAGAATTAGTAAACATAGAAATTAGATTAATAGAAATTCTGATTTTGTTTCTGTTGTTACGGAGCATCGTTTGGAGACTGGTCATGATTTTATTTGTAATGACGTTAAAATCTTGGACACGGAAAAATTTTTTTTTATAAGAGATCAGTTTCTGAAATGCTCCACATCAAGTTACAAGACAATCCGATAAACGTAATGTCGGACACTGACAAACTAAAACCTTACTTTCCCTTTTTAGAATTGTATAAATCAAAAGTTTAAACCGTTACCTTGTTTAATTTTGTAAACATGTTTTTCTTTTTGACTTATTGTGAACATTTGATCTTCTGATCTGATAGTGGGGATATCTATATATATATATGACTGCGTTATGTTTGTTTGTCAGTACACAGTATGTTATTGTAATTTATCGACNTCATTTTGTTTATCTGGTAGTGATGTAGTGAGTTAAAACGTTTTTCCTATTTGAGTAAGTTTTATTAATATGTTATATTCAAATTTATTATGATGTATACTTTGCGCTTATTTTATTATTTTTTCTTGTTAGACTTTAATTCTTTCACACTAAAGAAGGTCCAAACTTGTGGACTGAAACGTTTGTATTCAAATAAAGACTGCTGTTTATACACGACCAACCTGTATTTTACTGCTCGTATCGGCCTTTGGATTATTTTATTTTCTAAAAGACAAATCTTATATCGTTGTTCGTTGAAAATAACTTTTCAACGAACGATGAGCATTACTTAAAATCTTTTGAAGGTCACTTTATTATGACCTTGATAACATATGACAAACTCGGGGCTGTAGGAAGCTGCTCCCCTAATCGTCATATTTATCCGAATGTTTTTTTTGGCATTTAGTTCCATCTGCACCTCACCAAGTCTAATAACGCGCATCTCTCTAAAAATCTCCGCCTGCTGTTCGGCAAGCATTTCGGCGGGAGGGAATCCGGGAAAGCACCCGAACCGCCTCAAGTGCCATGGTGCGATATGCGTTCGTTACTCGTGCGACAATCTTTTGCACTTCAGCAATGGAAGTTGCTGTTTTCCCTTTTTTTATCTTGTTGTGCCACACAGATGCACCGTATATTAGTACTGAGTGCACTACAGCCGAGTACAAACGGTGGGTGCGTTCCCGGAGTCCTCGTACGTTGGGCAATAGTCGCGTTAGCGCAGCCGCTTTGGCCGCAGCGTACTCGAAGTGCCGCTCAAAATTTTATCGGTCGTCTATCATAAGACCTAAATACTTAACCCAAGGCGTGTTTGGACCTGAGTCACCATGCTAGCTGTCCAGACAGTCTCCTCTTCAGCGTTGCGAATCCCTCATTGGTGGCCCCACTCCGCGCCAATGCCCGCCGTGTCAAAAAGATCCAAGTTCCACTCTTCTTGATTCTATCGTGGAAAGTGCAGGCTGGAAGTACTTCTCATGTGATTCCTCTCCTGGCAAGCAACTGACATTACAATATACTTGTGGTCGGAAAGCGTTTCTGCTTTGCTCATTACTTTCCATCCATTTGCGAGGGTAGCAGTACCCACAGACGCCCAGGACAGATCCACAAAACTAATAAACAGAACTAATAGACAGCATATATTAGATCCTCTTATTTCTTTGCTACGGCGTACGAGCGCGCGAAAAAATGACAGCTCCGAGCTGTCATTTTGCATGTGGCTGCACGCTTATACGCGGATATTTATTTATTAAAAACTTGTTAATTGCGAATCTCGCAAAATGGTAAAGTACTTTTCTTCTCAGAATAACCTCTTCTATCTGTCTACAAGCGGTGATATAACAAAATGTTGAAAGTACTTGCATCTTTTTAATTATTTTATGTGGATTCTAAAAATATTTGACAAGAAATTTTTGCTATCGTTTCTATCTGGTGCAAAAGTATTAAAATGGTTCATTTTTTTAAGCAATTAAATATTTTTTTATTTGGGTTTAATTGTACTTAATTTTTTCCAAAACAGTATTTAAATATTTTTAGCTCTCCTAGGCCATTTTGTTTTATTACTTGTTCTATCATCAATCAATTCAATTAGATATTCCTTCTTGACATGTACTTGTATAATGACCGTTTTTTATACATGATCGGTGATGAAATATTGTATTCATGACTTTATACAACTGTGGTTTTAATAACTTGCAATACCAAAATCACTTAGTATGTATTTTCATGTTAAGTAGTATCTTTATAAGTAGTATCTTTAGTTTTTATTCTTACCTCTGTACATAACAAAAATATATAATTTTTTAATTCTTTTTTTAATGCAAATACACTTTATGTGTCGTACAGTGCAGATATTACATTTTATTACTACACTTTGTGGTAGATAGGTAGATGCAGTAGTGATTCGCAGGCTATAAAGGGCAGCTCATACGCCATTCATAGGAAATGAGTACACTTCGTGTGTCGTACGGCAATTAGAAACAGTATAATAATACATGAGCGCAGCGTGAGATTTTTTTACTCACGTTATGTTTTGTGTAAAATTCTCAATCAATCAATTGGTTCTACTTGCATATAAATGAGACACGTGATACTTCGCGCAGCGCGCACATACTTGGCGTGAGGCACTACCGTGCTTCTTGACAAGTGTCGTCACATAGTGACGACAAGAGGAAAGGCACGCTTTGTTCTGTTGATGAAGTCTGCAATCACGCCTGTCTGACGACGTGGACGTTTCATACTGTGAACCTAGGTTTTTGAGATTTTGGACTTTGTATCGAGATATCTTTGTTGAGAAGGCACGGAGGAAAAAAACTGCAAAATATTTTTTTTTGTGCCTTTATTTCAACTTCCAATTGAGGCTAGGCCGAACTTGATTGGTTTAGTTGTTGTTAAGATCTAAAAGTCTCGAAATTCTCAATTGGCCATACTCGCGTAAATAAGGCAGAGTACACTCAAAGTCAAAAATTCTTTTCGTGGACGCGGCCGGCTAGGGGTAAAAGAGACGGTATTTCCTAGCGGTAAATAGCGCCAACGGGCGCCGTAGCAGTTAGTAGGGCGGCGTAACTGTAGCAGTTAGTTAGGGCGGCCCCCGTTGGCGCTATTTACCGCTAGGAAATACCGTCCCTCTTACCCTTAGCCCCCTGCGTCCACGAAACAAACTTTTGACTTCGAGCGTACGTATAGCCTCGGGCAGCGCGCGAACACTTCGTTGACGCGTATACTTGGCGCGAGGCACTACCGTGCTTTTTGATTTCTTACATTGTTTTGAAAACTGTTTTTATAACGTAAATAATTTTGCAGATAATTGTGATAAAACCGTTTTTTGCACGTGGTTTTTTAAGATGGCGGCTTGAATATGTCCAACAGGCCAAAAATTGTTTTATATTCGTTTTCAGCGACTAAAAATACATAAAGATACCAAGTTTTCAAAACTCGAAGAAGAGGAAGCTCTTTTATAAGTTTCCTGGTTGATGATGTGAATAATTGTTTTCTATCTTGATGAAGTTTCTAAACTATACAATATATACTAAAAAATGTGTAATATCTAAAAAAAACTTGCCTTTTCAAAAAAACGTTAAAAAAACAGGCGCCGAGTACACGTACAACACATATTTAAAGTAAGAAGTTTACCTCAAACTGGTTTTCATTATTTTTTTAATATACAAAAAAATTTTAAGTTACTTTTTCTTTTATACAAAAAAGTTTTTTTGCATAAAACCTGATTTGCAAAATATTATATACTACAAAACATTCTTTCTTTAAAAACCTGTTTTACAACAGAAGTGATATAGAAAAGTAGCATCTAGTAAACTTTTGTACGTTTTAATATTAAAAAACAATATACACTAGACAACAATATAGAATATAAATACAATTTAATAGAGAATCTTTGGCTCTGAAGTTTCAAACAATGAGTATGTGTAAATACGGTCAATAAGAGCCATTCGCTGGATATTTTTTGCGATATATTTGTGTATATATGTGTATATATGTGTACACATATATAAATGTTCACATGTAAATCTTACACGTAAGTTTTTAATTGAGAATTTTCACTTCATGCTAATTTTGCATTTTATATATGAGAAACTCCAAATATTCCTCTAATTAATTTTTAAAATATTTCGAAAAAACTTCTCAGCCAGAAGTCGAACCTGGAATCTCTGTCTTTCCGGGCCGTTGTTTTTTCTATTCGGCCACCGAGGCACTTGGAATTGGTCTCGCGATATTCGTAATTCTATCGAAGAAGATCTGATACTTTTTTAAACAATTAATTAGGAGGGTATTCGAGGTCTCTCATATATGAGATGCAAAATTAGCATCCTATATGAATTATAATATTGAAAATTCTCAATTAAAAACTCACGTGTAAAATTTACACGTGAACACGTATACAGGATGATTCAGAACAACCTTTTATTTTTGAAAATACGTATTTTTGAATAATTTCTAAAACACCTTTTTATTTGACAAAATTTTGTCTGAAGCTTACTTTTTGAGGTATTAATAAAAATAGATGACTTATCACAAATCGAATACAGAGGAGTGCACCATATCGTTCCGCTCCAGGGGAAGTATTTCTTGAAAATTTCTCCTCCAACTGTCCATACTACCGCGCGCTGTTTTCCTTCAATCTCGGGCTACTAGCGGAGATCGAAAGAGTACGGCGCGCGGTAGTAGAAGCAGCCAAAAGAGAAATTTCAAAGAAAAATTTCTCTTGGAGCGGAACGATATGGTGCACCCCTCTGTACAAGAGATAGGTAGAGGCGCAACCGTGATTGACAGTGATTTACGTGATGCACGGATTAAGTGATACAAATTACAATTGAATAAATAAACAAGTGAGAGAAAAAAGAGAGAGAGACAGAGACAGTATGTAGCGATCAGCTGATCGTGTCAGACACCACACGTAATCGCGTCTGATAGTGAGTTGCGCCACCCCTGCCTATCTCTTGTATCCGACTTCTGATAAGTCACCTATTTTTACTAATAACTCAAAAAGTAAGCTTTAGACAAAATTTTGTCAAATAAAAAGTTGGTTTAGACTCTAGTCAAAATTATGTAGTTTCAAGGATAAAGGGTTGTTCTGAATCACTCTATATATGTATACACATATATACACGAATATTACCGCAAAAAAACATCCAGCGAATGGCTCTTAATGACCGTATTTACACATATTCTAATAAATACAATTTACAATAACGTACTTGTGTTCCACTCCGAATAGGTTCTCTTGTAGTAGCTTCGAGGCTGATGCTTAGGGCCCGCGGAGCGCCTGGTGCGCACGTAATCTGACCGCCTCGCAGTAACTACACAGAACTCTTGTTTTCAGCGTGTGTTGGTAGTAGCGCGGCCTGACATCGATCGTTGTACCTGCTGATAGAGTTGATCGGTTGGCGTTGCTATGATTAGTGTATATCTGACAAGACAAACAGTGACCACAGGTGAGCATTCGGCGTCCTTGAAGGCTTCGGGCTCTTGTGCCGAAGCGGGTAGCGGGGCTTAAGATTGTGGGCGGTGGTCCATCCATTTAGACGTGGGCCCGTCTGTGGCCAACCAAGAGGAACTTCCCAAATTAAGATGTGAGCAACCGTGCAGAGAGCTGCATGACGCAAGGAGAGTTGCGTCTCAAACGGTGCCTTTTGAATACCGAGCAAAATCTAGGAATACGGAGCCAAGCCCTAGTCATACGCGCCTCTGGCTGGGTAAGACCGCGCGACCGCAACACTCGTGAGACCAAAATAAGAAAAAATGATAACGACACTAAAATCACTCTTATTTTATTTCTCAAGAGCAACACTTCCTCTGGAAACGACTGCCCAGGGAAATCTAGTAATGCAGAGATGAGCTTTGCAACCTCAATAACCCGCAAAAACTTAGCGGAGTCACTAAGCGCCGTCTTAAAAATCAAAAGCTGGCGAGAGAGAGTGCAGCCAGTAAGATCCTTCAACATCTGACTTAAAAATAGGAGCTGGAGGTACGCGGGCTCTAAGTAGCGCGGCTAAACGCGCCAGGACGGAGCACGCCATCTTTAGCCCCTCAACAAATCACCAAGGCAAGAGATCCAGAAATAAAGGATCTTATGTCCAAGTGACGACAGAACCCTAAAGAAGCCTTACGGCTTCAAACTTTTCTGCGGGCTTGGTCGCGCTACTAAAGTAGTGGCGAGCCGGGAACGCGGAGAAAAGACTAAACGAATAAAGGTGTCGGAAGGTGTCAAAATTGACACTCACCGTTAGTGAGCTGGGTCCGTAATCCCAGAAAGACTAATTGGAATAGCTTTAGGACTGACCTCAAAGCACAGCTCGCAAGAGCCTCCAACTAGCTGCAAACAAAGAATGCGGCGGACTTTTTAAGGAACGTTTTTGTAGATGCTTATGAATCAAACTGCTTACCAAGACCCAGGAATTTGGTGACTAAGATCTACTGGTAAAGCAAAGAGCTCGATAAGCTTAGATCACATCACTCATTAGAGACAAAAAGGAGATTCAACAAGACAAGAAGAGCCGTCCTTGCGGCTCACTAGGAAGCCTTCAGAAGCTCCGAAAGAGAATATAGCAAAGCAATTACGAAGGCAGAACGCAAAAGCTGGAGATATTTATGTGAAAGCATTGAGAGCGCCCCAGAGGCATCCAGGCTTCACAGAATTCTCAGCTTAGACCATCATCCCCAAATGAGATGTCTTAAGCTTCCAACGAAGAATAACACTAAAGCATCGGACACACTAAAACATCTAATGGATGTCTACTTCCCAAGATTTGATTACAGCAAACAACCTAACCGGTCAAAGCCTAGGAAGTATAAACTCAGGAAGTGGCAGTTTGCGTCAAAGATTGTTTATCCGAAGAAAATTGAATGGGCTTTTAAGATCTTCAACCCTTACAAATCACCTGAACCAAACGGAATCTACTCGATCCATCTTCTAGAAGTCCTGATTGGTCCACTTACAAAAATCTTCAGGGCAAGCATTGTCCTAAAACATGTTCCTCGGGCTTGGAGCGGGACAAGAGTCGTTTTCATACCCAAGCCTAGCAGAAATAGCTATATATCAGCCAAAGATTTGAGATCAATCAGTCTCACTTCCTTCATACTTAAAACGTTGGAAGCTGATCGACAGGTTTCTGAAAAACGGCCTCCTACTTACGCACCCACTGGCCTCTTTTCAATATTACAGGAAAGGCAGATCCACAGATACTGCTCTACACCATTTTGTGGGCAAGGTTAAGGCACAGTTGGAGGCAAAGGGATATGCCCTGGGCGTTTTTCTGAACATTGAGGGAGCTTTTGATAGCACCTCATACAATATCATTAGAGAGACATTGTCCAGATATGACAGTCCGGCTGCGCTAGCAGACTGGTCTCAAAGTACGCTAACAGGAAGAACCCTGACGGCTAGTCGGGGACTCGACTGTGCATAGTTTTCTCGCCAGAGTGCTCGCAGGGGAGTACCATCTTCTCTGCTCTGATGCCTTGTGGTAGACGACTTCTTGGACAAGTTGCGAAAGGCGGGCTTTGGCTACGCCGACGACGTGGCCATAATAGCGAAAAACAATTTCCTCTCGACACTCAAAGAGATAATAGAAAAAACACTCAAGATCGTGGAAGACTGGTGTCAATCAAAAGGACTTAGGGCTAATCTATTAAAGACCAAGGCTATAATTTTTACCAGAAAATACAAACCTGAAGCTATTGAGCCACTAAGATTCTGGCGTGAGGAAATAGAATATGTCCAATCAATCGGTCAAATACTTGGGAGTCTGCTTAGACACCAAGCTGAACTAGAAGATGTGATTGGAACTGCATTTTGCAGTTGCAGTGCGCCCAGTTCTTTTTACTGCATTCTCGTTCTCCGGTCGCCAATCGGTTTTACCTTTATCTCCGAAAAGTTTTACGAAATTTTCATTTACTTGTTATGAGCGTTATTTCTGCGGCTACGTTTCTCTCTACGTGTGAGCAAGTGGCTTTGCTTTGCGCAAACCTCTGTTTGATTACCCGTATTAACCGGTGTCTTATTTCGAATGGACTCGCCGTCGCGCGCGCTGCCAATTTGGCGATACTCACCTGTGATTGGTTTGATATCATTTACTTGACCAATCTATACTCGGGTCATCAACATAGTTCTTAGTATGTGATTAACGAAAGCAGCGCACGCTGATAGCTCGCACTTTTCACTCAGTAGCCTATGCCAATCAGGGCTTGATTAATGTGGCGTCGTTTATCTCCGCCAATGATATCGCAATATATCAACACTCTGCGGAATTTCAAGGAGTCACAACACACAATAAAATTTAAATGAAATTTGATTGCACGATTTTATTTTTCCTTTTTCTTTTATTTCTTTTATTCCCGCACAACTCCGATATATCACAAATCGTTTATGCCGCAAAGCCGTCTATTTTGCTTCACTCATGGATTTATTTTTCAACGCTTGCCTGGTCTAAGTGATTATTTAATTTTTTTATGAGTCATCCCTAGTCTGGTTAGGTCTGGTTTCCGGACCTGTTCTCTACTCTAAAGAATCCCCAGTTTGACTGATTTCAACTAAACTCTTGAACGCTATTTGCCCGTTCTTATATATAGTTACTTGCTCTCTTTTACACATTTCTCACTTGGCCCTTCGTTAGTATGTCTGCTTCCAGAACCTTCTAGCTATTTTGCGTTTCTATTTTAGTTTAAGGGGTTCTCTTTTTTACTTCTTGTGTCCTTTCTAGAAGTTTTTGGCGTTAATGAGATCATAACAAAATTCATCCGGCCTTTTTAGAATTTACACGTTACTTAATTCTTCATGAATCATAACGTCATTAACAGTTTTAGGCGACCAAAACAAAACAAAACATCTTATTTTCCTAATTCCTTAAACGGTTATTTTGTCAAACTTATATTCTAACTGTGATTTCTTTTCTAGCATACTAGCCGTGATTCCTTATTAATACTAATTACACATATAAACAATAATGACAAATCCAATCGAAAAATAATAATCTATTAAAAAATATTAACTGAAAAGCTGACTCATTGTAATAAAAAACAATTTACTCCTTAACAATGCTAATAATGAAAAGAAAAAAACGTCATCAGAACGACCAAATATATATATATTGTGACGCTTTTCGTGCTGTTCTTTCCAAATTCTTCCTCCAAATTCTCGCGTCACTCTTCCGAAAACGAAGATTCGAGCACAGGACTCGGACAGAGGTTCGCGAAAAGAAAACGTCTTTCTAATCGTAGAATAGAAAAAGGTGTCACTTGAGCCAACCGCTGCGCTAAACTGACGGATCCTCTGATAGAGTTTGAATGCCAGAAGCGTCACCGTGTCAATCTCAGCATCAATCGACACAACGGGCCGACTAGTTCCTTTTTAGGACGGAGAGAGGCTGGGTGTATCAATTATTTTTCTTGAGGCTGTCTCGTGAGCCCACGACAAAATATTGTGCGCAATTAAGTATAAGACAAGAGTAAAATCAACAATAGAAACAATTTATATAATTCGACGTTTAACATAAATATTAAAAATACAGTAGGTAAGAAAGTGGTAAAGTAATAATAACCGTGAGAAAAAAAGATAAAACCCGTGTTACGTCCTGGCCCACGGTTACGGTCGGACTATGATGGAGTAACAGAGAGCTGTTGTTTCTCTATCTCCGCACAGCAGGTTGGCGATCCCGCTGCGGCAGAGTCGAGCGAGTTTGTGTGCTCTCACGGACAGGTCAACGGCGTATGCCGATCTTACTCTATCCTATGAGGCCCCGCTCGTCGGTCTCTTTTTAAGTCTAGAGATTTAACTCTACGAACTGAGGACAAGACCGTGCGATCAATTGAGGATGTAGAGGATGAGAGGTCGATTTAATCAAAATAATCGGATATAAAACATATTAATTTATTCATTAAAAGGGTTTAGTGTTACAAATTTTTTGTGTTAGGTGTGTTGTCGTGTGGATGGATGTGATGTCGCAAATTTTACAAATGATCGGAGGGTCATCGCTCGGAGGCGGGGCAGAAGAAAGAATGTATACGTGTGGATGTGTGTCGCGGTGGCGTCAATGGGCCTGGTCGGCTCGGCTTAGTTTAGCGCAAGCGCTGCCGCTCGTTGCAATTTTATGTTGCTTTGGTAGCGATGGGCTTTTTTATCCGTTTGCGAAGTTCTCTGCCGAAGTTCCACTTAAACGATTTTATGCAAATATGCTCAATTTATGTTATTGTATTTTCTTTTGTTATTGTATTTTCTTGGCTTCGCGACCGTTTTCGGAGATGTTGAGCCTTGTTTACCACGTAGTTTGAGGAAGAAAAGAAAGAAAAAAATTCGGCTGCCACCCGAGACGGCTATACACCGTGAGTAGCCCTTCCAAACATTTCGGCTGCCACTCGAGACAGCTATACACCGCGAGTAGCCCTTCCAAAAGATTCGGCTGCCACTCAAGACGGTTATACACCGAGAGTAGCCTTTCCACAAAATTCGGCTGCCACCCGAAACGGCTATACACCGCGAGTAGCCCTTCCGAAGAATTCGAATTTTTGAGCGCGTCTATCTATTTGTTTATTTTAACCGTTTTTCTCGATCTCTCCGAAAATCAGTCACGACGTCAGCTGTTAATTTCGCGAGAAGTGGAACCTCCGTATATATAATGATGTGGACTTACTGCTTAGATGATCTCGACTGGATGCTGTTGGGTCTCGTAGCCCCCGTGCGGCTTAACTGCTGGATGATCGGCGGCGGCGGATCGCTTCGAACCGGTGCGGCTGGAGCTGGCGTGGATGGCCCGGTCGGCTTGTTCTCTTTGTACACTTAACCTTTTTTACACGCACTCACTCGTCGCAAATTTGCTGCGGCACTCTCGGGGAAATCAGCAGTTTTTCTGACTCCAGCCTCGAGAGTCCCGTCTTATATACCTTTTTGAGTCATCGAGTGCTCACCAAGTTTCTTCCAATCGGAAAACTCGGTTGAGCCTCGCTGGTTTCTATTTGTTAATTAGACGTTGGGTAAACTTTTTGTAATCGCCAATCGGCGACGATTTCTTGCCTTGGTTGGCTCGTCCGATTTTTCGAAGAAGGGAAAAAGGAGAGTGTGGTTTTTTTATCACGCCACATAGACCTTTTGCTAGTTGCTTATAATAAAATTGCTCGTAGCGCCGGAGTTTCTATTTGCGCCGGCCGCTCTAATTTTTATAAGCGGTGTTTTTCATGGCCCGGAGATATCCGGGTTTGTTTGGAAAGCTGCTTGAAGTGTTTAAATAGTAAATTTTTCGGGTGATACTCTATTGACCACAGTACGATTCGACACCGCTCGATTCGACACAGATTTATTCGACACCAGATTATTCGACACCGTACGAT
>NW_018022148.1:12244-15578 GCF_002006095.1 Pseudomyrmex gracilis
GTGTCGAATCGATCGGTGTCGAATCGTACTGTGGTGAACACGCCCAATTTTTCTTGCTTGTTATCATAAAATTTCGGGTTATTACCAGGCGCGGTTTATCCTTTCGGGTGATATGATTTCCGTTTGCTCTCCTATTGTCTGGAGTCTAAGTTTCCAAACAATAGGAGTTTGAGTTATTTATTGCTTTTTATTATTTACAAAAAAGGGTTTGCTATGCGTTGACGCGTCGCGTCGCAAGAAAAAGGGGACTGTGGAGTCTCCAGGACGTAACACCCGATTAATAAAAGTACCGTATCAATTTGGAATGCGGGAACAAAATAAACAAGACGGAAGTTAGTAAATCAACAAATTCACAGCTTGTCACAATCGCATACAAGATATCAGCTAATCGCCGGTAAGCGATGATAGCTACGCGGCGTAAGAGCGGCACGATACGGCCGTCGCAACAAAATTCGACAACAATTTAACACAACAAAAACAAAACGCGAAATTCTCGCATCAAAACGCTACTTAATGCGCTACCGCATCTCCAGGGCTTGACTATATTTACGAAACGCTAGTTCAACATGCAATTAACCTACGAATAGCTGCCACAAAGCCCCGTGAGGCTCGATTCTAGCCGCTGCCAAAAATCACAAATACAGCAAAAAACATGTCCTTGCTAAATATAAACAAAACTCAAGAATCACCGACTAGCCTCGACACGACGCTTCGGCAACGCAGATTCGTGGCTTACATATGTGAAACGGGCACCTCACCTTACGTCTCTGTCCTCGGCCACTATCCTAGTTATATCGTCCTTCGAAACAAACTCGGAGCTCTGCCGCTCGAATTTTGGCCCAATAGCAGCATACACCAACAACACGAGAGCGCAAACCACAAGGAGATTGCCACAAAACTTTATCGCGGCACAAGAGATTCACGATACGGGATCCCAACAGTACGCGTCCGTTTGGTATGGATTCCAGCGACCAAGAGAGCAAGGATCGCAATCGATGCAAGGTCGATACGTCGGATAAGTGAGGTCGCGTGAAGTAAGTCGCGTCAACCTATCAGGTCACGAGTTTACGCAGCGCGGCTCGCAAGCTCGCTCTAGGTGGCAGGATCAGCGTGCCGCGAAATACGAAAGCTCTCTTTCTGAATTGTCTATGACTAGCAGCAAGTCGTTTGCAAAAGCAACGTAGAAATGCAGAAGCTCGTAGCTAGCAGCAGCGAAGCAGGCAATTAATCATGCAGAGCCATGCAGCAGCGGGGTCGTAATAGCGCTGAATCTTTTGGCGGAGAGCGATTCGCTGACAGTCCGTTCCGCCGTTCCTTTCGTTCCGCTAAGCCGTCCCGTTGCCTGTCGTTGCGCCGAAAAAAAGCGTCGCGATTCCTGCGAGTGTTGATCATGTAGCAACTCATTCTCATCCCCGGTATCTTTGATGCGGCTTCTCGCCAGCGTCTCCGTTTTAGTCTCTCTTTCTCTCTCTCTCTCTCTCTCTCTCTCTCTCTCTCTCTCTCTCTCTCTCTCTCTCTCTCTCTCGTCCTTAGCAATAGGTCGAAGTTCACGGGAAATCTATCAATGTTGCTTCACGGATGGTGAGGTGCCAATATTCCATAATAATAACAAACAAAAAAAATAAAATAAATTAACATTCTAAAATAACTCAAAGAAGCCCTGGAGGATCTTGGCGCTGTCACAACGGCTCGCATTCCTGGGCTCCCGCAAAAAACCTAAACTTTTGTGGCGAGGGAAGAGCGACATGTCACAATATCTATTTTTTGTCTTAGTTTTCCCGTTCTTCTATTGGTCTTCCCGTGTAACGGTGGTGCATTCAGAAGCTTCTTCTGATTGACGGTTATTATGCTCTTAAATGTACCTTAGGATCCTTTCAACCTGCGCCTGCGCATCCGCCGCTGCGTTTTCATCAGTAAGTCTCTGCTCTAGGTTGTCGCTGCTGTCTGCATTGGTGCAAAGTGCGCGCTCCTGCAAATCTTGCAGTTCCTGGAGCAGCTGCACCTACACTTCATTCATCGTCGGTCGCAAAGACACATTTCGAGTCAAAAAAATCTAAATTCTACGCCTCTTATTGGACGTGTAAAAAAGTAATGAGAAAATCCTGGAGCATTAAGGTAAATATTGCCTTATAGATATATAAAGCGGTACTCTTACCAAACATATGCTGCTGTAGTCTGGTAGCCGAGAGTGGAAAAAGTGGAGTCAAGAAACCTACAAGTAAATTACTTAAAGATTGCGGTAGGGGCTATGAGAACGACACTGACAGAGGCGCTAGAAATAGCGCTGTGCATCTCTCTCTTAAATCTATCAATTATCATGCTGCCAAACTCACAGAATACAGATTAAAGTGTCAGGAGAAGTAGAGACAATTCGGAATAGGTCATACTAAACTCGGATTTTTCTATAAGCTTGCCTTCACTCTAAAACAAGATAGGATTCCCAGAAAATACCAAGTGGATAAGGCGTTCTCTATAAACTTATTCACTAGAATAGTCTAGAAATAAAAATTTACGGGTTTAACTAAATGTGGATGCGTGGCTCACAGATAGATATTAAAATTATGATCAGAGAAAACTAAAAAAGAAAAAACTAAAACCTAGAATAAATGAACACAAAAACCAAATCAATAACAAACCTGGAAATCTTTCCGTAATTACAAAACACAGACTGAACACTGGTATATCATAATTTTAAATGGAATGAGGTCAAAATCTTAGATACTGAAGAGTTTTTTCATAAAAAAATCATTTCAGAGATGATTCACATAAAATTGCAAAACAACGCTATCAACATAGAACACTATCAAATACAGATAATTTAAGACCATATTTTTCTTTAATAGAAACATATAAATGCAAATAATTCTGTACGTTACATGTTTTCTCTTTGTTTGTTCCCTGCGTACTTTCACATGTCTTACCATTGCTGGTAAGGATATAAATATATATACACACGTACCAACTCATGTAAGGTTTGCATCTCTGCCAGGGCGTCGACAGCAGAAACAGTAACTTTTAAATTGTGACAACCGTTGAACTACATGACCGCTGTCCAACATCTTCTTAGACGTTGTGCATTCTGACCGTTTCACTTGTTATTATATTGGTAACCAAACAAATTGTTTTTATTTATAAAGTGAGACTTCCATACACATACTGTAACACTCCTTAATATATACAGGGTGTCCATAAAGTCTGGAAACACCTTTATATTTTGGAAACGGTTCGAAATTATGAAAAATCGCGAAATACGTATTCAATCGTTTTGAGGGGCTACTCTTTTAAGGGTGTTGCGGATGTTTCCACCTCTTAGGGGGACCTTCCAGGGGGCCCC
>NW_018022148.1:22518-32329 GCF_002006095.1 Pseudomyrmex gracilis
CTACTTCAATAGGTAAGTTGATCTAATCCTAATAAAATTCGCTTTTAATAAGATTTTTACGATGTCTTAAGACTTGACTTTTCCCGAACTTTGCTTGTAATTAACTCCTAAACGGCTCACTGTATCAACTTCTGATTTGAACCAAAAGATTTTTTTTTTTATACCCGTTCAATTGATATACTACAATATGCGGGGTTCTATTTAAAAATTTTGAGGGGGGCCTCTGGAAGGTCCCCCTAAGAGGTGGAAACATCCGCAACCCCCTTAAAAAAGTAGCCCCTCAAAACGATTGAATACGTATTTCGCGATTTTTCATAATTTCGAACCGTTTCCAAAATATAAAGGTGTTTCCAGACTTTATAGACACCCTGTATACAAAATTTAACACTGAGGAAGATCCCAAGATAGGATCGAAACGTCTGTTACCATTTTCAACATATCAATATACAATTATTATACATTGAGACTTTATATCAGACTTGTATAGTCTTTTTTTCTTATTCAATTATCAACAAGTAACAATCCTTATTATGTATTAATTTTATTAATATTTTTTCTTTTTTTTATTTTTTATTCTTATTTAAATTATTTTTAATTCTGCATTATAGCAACAAGAAAGATTTCTAAAATCAATTGTCAAATTAAAAAAGAATAAGAAACAGAGTTTCTTTTTATTCAGACCGATGGGCAATCTTTATGTTTAGTTTTGTTACAAAACTTTCCAATTATAAAGAAAGGTAACATTTCGCGATATTATTATACGCATCATGCAAAAATGTATGAGTCGTACTATGCACAATGTCGAAAAGAATTAATGCAAAATTTGAAAATAAAATTTGAAAGTAAAACACATAGTAATTTTTCTACTTCTGCCTTTACCTTAACATATCAAGAACAAAGTCTTGCTGCTTTAATGTATTAGAGATTGTACGTGCAAGAAGAAGCTTTTCGGATGGTGAACTAAGTACAAAATGTACCATTGAAATGGCTAAAGCCTTTGACAAAAAAAGTGCTGTAGAAAGTTTTGAAAAGGTATCGCTATCACGACACACCATTCTACACGTGTGACTGAAATTAATAAACATATAGAAGAAAAATTAAAAACAGTATTAGAAAATTGTCGATATTTTTTTTGCTTTGTTTGGATGAAAGTACAGATATTACTGCCATAAGTCAATTGTTAATTGTTGTGCTAATAAATAATAATTTCTTGATTAATAAAAAACTTGTAGCACTAGTTCTATTACACTCGACCACAAAAGGAATATATATTTATAACGCGGAAGCATTATGTGGAAAGATTTTGCTTCTCAGGTCGACTATGAATGTTGTGACAAAGGTTATTAATTTGATTAAAAGGAGAAACAGGGCACTCTCTCACCGAAAAGTCCAAAGTTTCTTAAAAGACATTAATATTAAGTGCGCAACTAAGTTCCCGCTGTTTGTCAATAGATGGCTCCAGCAGTAAGTGCTGGTCGATTTTGACATATCCAAAACGTCACGACCCAAGCTTAGACATATGGTAAACAAACCGCTTTGACACGTTAGTGATTTTGTTTTGGCGTCATATACTTTTGGTTGTGTGAAAATGTCTGATTTTGTACCAAATAATCATTATTTGCGGGAATTGTTGATTTTCTTATTTTATTCAAAGAAAACGGCGGCTGAAGCGCATCGAGAGCTCCAAAAAGTTTACGGAGATGCTGCTCTAAGTAAAACAACGTGCCGTAATTGGTTCCGTCGCTTCAAAGACGGTGATTTCGATGTTGACGACCGTNCGCGTGAAGGAAGGCCAAAAACCTTCAAAGACGCTGAATTGGAGGCATTGCTCGATGAGGATCCATGCCAAACGCAAGAACAGCNTGCTTCAGCATTAGNAGTTACCCGCCAAGCCATTTCCAAGCGATTGCATGCGAAACGGCCACAATACGAGCAGAGACACGAAAAAGTGATTCTACTGCATGAAAACGCTCGGCCTCATGTTGCCAAACCCGTTAAACCCTACGTGGAAACGCTCAAATGGGAAGTCCTACCTCACCCGCCAAATTCCTCAGATATTGCGCCGTCCGATTATTACTTGTTCCGTTCGATGGCACATGGTCTGGCTGATCAGCAGTTCCGCTCATATGAAGACATCAAAAAATGGCTTGATTCGTGGATAGCCTCAAAAGACGAACACTTTTACCGTAACGGTATTCGAGCTTTACCAGAAAAATGGGAAAAAGTTGTAGCGATGGGAAATACTTTGAATGATTCATTTGTAACCATTTTTTCACAATAAAGTTGCGTTTAAAAAAAAAACAGCAAGAACTTAGTTGCGCACCTAATACTATGTATGGAGATTTGTTGTTGCATAACGACGTATTGGCTAAGTACTGGAAAAAGTTTACAACAAGTTGTTGCTCTACGGAACGCAATTCCAGAATTTTAAAAACATGAAATTAAAGAAAATACTAAAAATAGTGAGAAAATATTTTAGAATGTCAGATTTTTAAGCAACTTGGCTTTTTTAACAGATATTACACATCATCTTAACATTTTAAATTTAAAATTACAAAAGCAAGATCAAACAGTATTTGACTTAGTTGGCCATATCAACGGTTTCCAAAATAAAATAAAATTGTTTATTGTAGAATTAGAAAAAACGAATTACACCACTTTCCATCTTGCAACAAAATTGCAGAACAATATTCAAATTCAAATTTTATTTAATATGTATCAGCACTAGGGCATATTCAAAAAAATTCTGAAAGAAGATTGAAAGATTTCGACATAATGGAGAAAGAGATGGTAATTTTTACTAACGCTATGAGATGCAAAATTGAGGAACAGGAAATTTCATACCGATTAGAGTTGTGCAATATGCAAGCAGATCCTTTTTTACTTAGTAGAAGTGAAAATGGCCTTGAATGTTTTAAATTATTATCAACAGAAAAATATCTCGAAGTAGTGGATTTGGGTTTGAGAATTTCTTCAATGTTCGGTTCAACATACAAATTCGAAAGCAGTTTTTCTCTTATGAAAATTATTAAATCTAAATATTGTTCCTCATTGACTGATAATTCACTGTCTTCCTTACTAAGAATAGCAACTAGCAAAATTTCAGTTGACATTCCTTTGCTTGTCAACAAAATGACACGGCCACAATGTTCGCATTAAATATGTTTGAATATATTTTTTGTTAAAATAGAAATTTCAACTAAAGTTTCACAGTCAGTAAATCCATAGTTAAAGTCGGAGATCCGAAGTCCGCGATCATAAGAGTGCACATATAGATGTATATATGTAAAGCGGTTAACATAGTAATGGTAAAGGCGACCGTCGCCTAATGATGGGAGAACGCCAGACTAATGGCGGAAGTAGTGCAGCAATGACGGAGATGTTCCGCAGACCTGCTCTAGAGGAACCAGCTAGTCAATAGTGTTGAGAATCGAGGGGTTGGACTGGTTTAGAGAATAAATTCCTCTTTATTTGTACTTTGAGATGTACCTTTATTATTTCTGCTCCTTACAATGTTCCTTACAACGTTCCTCGCTTGTTTTTTTACATGGCTGTCTCACTGCGGTAAACTTTCCGGCTTGCAGAGCCGCACAGTAAACTAGCAGTCTAATCACAGTCTCTGCTTTGTCTCAATCCCGCGATCGATTTATAGTCATTGATCGCGCTGACCCAGCAGGTATCTCGGCCCTAGCAACGGCCGTGCCAGTTGTCAGTGCCGATGACCGACACATGCCGCGTTGCACTTTTGACAATGCGGTGATGTGTCACCTCCTGTGGCAAGCAATAGTTCTTCTAGGAACTATTGGTGTCTTCCAACCCTTGGTTGGTGACCTCATCTGGGTCATTGAACAACGATAGTGATGGCTATCACGTTGCTCAATGGCACAACTTCCTTATCCTTTCTTCTAATGTAATTGTGAAATAATTTCACAACAATAGATAGGCGTTCTCTTTGCCGTAGGGAAAAATTTTATCAAGGAATTGCTGAAACGAGAGCACCAGGACTCCTGAGAGAAACTCAAGAGAGCTGTCGCTAGGCCAAATTTCTGATGACCCACCTATTGTCAAGCAGGGCTAAAGACATTGAGTCTTTAAGGCACATTTGTTCAATATAGGTTTGGCTGAAGAGAAAAGCTGCAGACTATGCGGCAAGGAAAAGGAAGACAGCGTGCACATATTGTGTTGCTGTTTATTCTTAGTGCTTAAAAGATTCAGATCCCTGGGCTGCATGTTTGTGAAGCCCGAGGACCTGAAAAACATCAAGATCGGTCATCTGGCAGAAAATACCGGAGTGAAGCAATTAGGCCGATAAGCAACTAGCAGGAGTTACAGAAGATCTTATAGATCTAAGTAACACAAAGAGACTTCTGTAGCCCCACTCGCTCATACTTTATCTTATCTTATCTTATCTTATTTGTGTCAATAGTAGGACTACACCGTAACTTTTTTCCGAGATTATTAACTAATCTTAAGTACATAACTATGTACCTTAGTAAAAGTATTGTTATTACTACAACACAGAGGTGTAACAAAATAAAACATTTGTTCAAAATATAAAAAATATTTAATGCAAAAAAACTTGGCTGCATCGGAGGTCTACAGACAGACACGTCTTACGTGCGCGTGCAAGCTATTTACAAACTGCAGATGGATATTCTACGCGCACGTGAGAGCTTCACAACTATTTACAATTTATTTCATGTAGAGTAAAGGTGTATATTATGAGATAGTCGCCCAATACGAGATAGCGAGTCTCCGGTTTTTCGGCTTGAAAACCTTGAGCTTGCGCCAGATCGACGGCTTCTTGGTTGATGAATGATAGTTCTGAGCTGATGCCCAGTAATGCTTTGATTGGATGGCCGTGCATATAAATCGTAATATACGGTCGTGGCATACAGATATATTTTTTCTGTAGACTGAATAGTCGCGGCATCTTCTTCTCGCAAAGTTTTTCGGCTTCCGGTGACAATCCTTTGTGAGGACCCTGTCTTTGCCACACCTGGAACAGAACTTTCTTGCTGATCTCCGGCACTACTGTCGAGTGTGTCCGCGCTGCTTACACCGCCAGTAGCATTCATCTCGGTTGTGTACCGTCGCCACGGTGGAAGCAGGTGGTTTACGGAACTCTTTTTGTTGCTGCTTGATTCTTTTTGTATTCTGTTACCAAGTCAGTTCCCCTACTGTTTTGACGGTTTCTCGCCAAATGTATAATTTAAAATCCGGTGCCATGTTGTCGTAGAGTCGTTGTTTTGTTCTTCGAGAATCCTCCGACGTGTCGCATTTTTGTTAAGAGTTCCGTTGCTTATAATTTGAATACTTCATTTTGCTTTTGGCGGCGAGTCAGCACTTCTGTCGTAAAATGAGCACAGAAATTCGAGGGCATGAATTGTCTCAGAAAATCTTGGCGGAACTGATCCCAGGACCATTTTATTATTGCGGTGTCACAGCAACGCTTCTCCTCACAGTAATATTGGTACCACCTGAAACAGCCTGTCATTGTTAGGCCGGCCGCTTCGGATAATTCCTCAATATGTTTGGACCCGAGCGGGTCTTTTCCGTCAAACTGTACGTTCTATTTGCGTAAGTGACTCAATATATTGCTCGTATCGACAGTAGGCGGGTCGGTAGTGATCAGACATTGTGTCTCTTCTTTGCTGGCTACAATAATGCTCTTTGTTTGCCTGTAATCTGGATTTGCCGTGATAATAAGCTCGCAATCTCTATCTTAAGTCTCCCATTGTGCCCATCGTCTAAAAACTGTTCTTTTGATAACCTTTGAATCCAGACTTTTATGTCTAAGAGAAAGAAAAATAAACAAACAAAAAAACGCAAGCAAAACAAAAAACCTATTGTAACGCAAAAAGAAACCCAAAAAAAAACTAACTAGCGTATAGTCGTAGTTTTCTAGTTTGTAGAATTATTGAGAAACGAAAAAAACTTTAAAAAAGAAAAAACAAAACTTACGTGTGGTCACTGTGAGCTGAGAGCGATACACTTGGCCACCATTTAATTAGACACCGTTCACTTGCGCACCGTTCGTTTGTACAATTAAATCGCGTTACTGTTAATCTCCGTACTGTTAACATCGTGTTACTATTAACACGCTTCCTCTCGATAATGTGAACTTTTCCGTCTTCTACTTACTTTATGTCAGCCAATCATATTACGAATTTTGTAACGCGTGTTTTCTTCGCACGATCCGGCGCATTTCATTGACTGCATGTCCATAAAGTTCAATAATAGTAAGGATGAGGAGAATTGTTAACACTAACGCGAGTAGTTTGGACAAATGTGTTAACAGTAACGCGATTCGACTGTACACAGAAAGATGCGCACCGTTCACTTAGACACCGTGCTAATGCGCACCGTTCACTTAGACACCGTAATAATGTGCATCGTAATAATGCACACCGTGCATCTTCACGCCGTTCATTTAAACACAAAGAAACTTCTTATTTGAAGTCTTCTTAGTTGAAGCTTAAAGAATAGTCATAATTGTGTGGATATGTAACAAATGAAAAAAAATAAAAAAGAAAGTAAAAAGTGACAATTACTGATAATAGTAACACAGGTTAGAGTTAGGTTTTCTGGGAGAGGAAGTGCAAGAGAAGGGGCGGAGCCCCTCTCCCGCCCACACGTGTGCGATAATGTGTACTGCAAACAAGATGTGTGTAACTGCACGGTGCGCATTATTACGGTGTTCAAGTGAATGGTGCGTATTATTACGGTATGTAAGTAAACGATGCCGTTATTACAGTGCGTAAGTAAACAGTGCGCATTATTGCGATGTCTAAGTAAACAGTGCGCATTATAACGATGTCTAATTGAACGGTGCGCATCTTTTTGTGTACAAACAAACGGTGCGCAAGTGAACGGTGTCTAATTAAACGGTGTCTAAGTGAAGACCACTCCTGTGAGCTAAGCCTGTTCGAGCGCCATGTAACGGTCCTCCTACCAATAAGATTTTTTGTTCGTCGAGAAATTGCAGCGGATTGCTCGTCGGACAGGAAGTTTAAAAAAGAAACTCAGAGTAGTTAAAAAAATAAAATAAAAATGGTCCGTGTGTCGCGATGAGTGTAGATAATCTTAAAAAAATATAACAGCAGGAAGAATATAATATGGGAAAATGCTTGGGAAAACTTTCCTTGGCCAAGAAAACCGTCGGCCCGTCAGAACGAACATCCTGCTTCATACCGGGAAATCTTCGGATCTCTCTGCCGAGTAAATCGGCATCCTACTCTCCACCAGGATGTCTCCGGATCACTTTGTCGAGTAAATCGACATTCTGGTCTCCGCCGAATAAATCGGCATCCCGCCCCAGAAGATTTTAGAGTCTTTTCTCCGACACTGGAAAATTTCCAGTTTGCTTCGCCGAGGAAAACGACCGCTGGTTCTGCCGCAAAGCGGACTTGATCAGACCAGATCAGATACGGCTTAGATTCGAGACGCGTCGCGTTTGAACCGGCGGTCGTTTTCCTCGGCGAAGCAAACTGGAAATTTTCCAGTGTCAGAGAAAAGACTCTGGGGCGGGATGCCGACTTATTCGGCAGAGACCAGAATGTCGATTTACTCGACAAAGTGATCCGGAGACATCCTGGTGGAGAGTAGGATGCCGATTTACTCGGCAAAAAGATCCGGAGATTTCCCGGTGTGAAGCAGGATGTTCGTTCTGACGGGCCGACGGTTTTCTTGGCCGAGAAAAGTTTTCCCAAGCTTGTCAGATCTGCGATCGTGCTCGATCTCGTCTCCGATCGATCGAAGGTCTACTTTTATATACCACGATGCTGACTTTCGGTACCGAGCAGGAATATTGCTGTGCAAGGAGCAATATGCCGTTTTGAGCGGGTTGCAACGGCACGCACGCGGTGTATTATACACCGAATTTTACGGATAATTTCAGGCGCAAAGCGCCGTCTTTGTGCCGGGATGGATGGTCGGTCCCGGTCGTACTGATGCATCGGAACGCGTTACATACAAAAAGAATTTTTTGTATAAAATAATGTAACGTCCTGGCCCATGGATACGGTCGGGCTGTGATGTTACGCAACAATAAACGCGTCGTTTTCCATATTTTTCTTTACAGTGGACACGGAAGTCCCGCTGTGAAAGAGTCGAGAGAGTTTGTTTATATTCGTCGACAGGTCAACGGCGTACGCCGTGTCTTACTCTGTCTAGCGAACACTAGCTCGTTGGTCCCTTTTTCGGTTTGAGACGCAAGTCTCATTTACCAAGGACGGGACCTCGCAATTTTAACGAGGAAGTGAGAGTAGGTTGTACGGAAAGAAGGATAATAAAGAATAATTCTTTAGTTTGATTTCACACGTTATAAAGTAGTTATATTTATTAAAAACAAAAAAAATCAAAATCTTAGCAAATTACTAACATACAGATGTGTTTAAACTAATACAATGACGGAGCGCATAATCGTTTCGTACAAAGTAATCTATAAGCTAAGGTGCAAGTGTGAGAGAGAAAGGGAATACGAGTTGTTTAGTGCAACCAGCCTCTTTAACCCATGTTTACGCAACTTAGATCATCTTAACAATGTATTTTCTTATATCAATTGACAAATTCAGTTTTGTTTCATTTCTTAGGTTCCGATAGATTTAATGATAGGAATAAATATGAATATGTCATGGTTTTACGACTGATATTCGGAGATAAGCGGGCTTTGTTTGTTTCTGTGATTTAGGGAGAAAAAAGAAATAATTTGGCCGCTACCCAAGACGGCTATACACCGCAAATAGCCTTTCCGAAAAATTCGGTTGCTACTTGAGACGGCTATATACCGCGAGTAGCCCTTCCAAAAATTTCAGCTGCCACCCGAGACGGTTGTACACCGCGAGTAGTTCTTCCGAAGAATTCGAATTTTTGAGCGCGTCTATCTATTCGTTTATTTTGACCGTTTTCTCGATTTCTCCGAAAATCAGTCGCAAAGTCGGAAGGTAAGTACGCAAACAGTGGAACATCCGTATGAAAATAATTACAATGTGGACTTACTATTTGCTGCGGACTAGTGATGTTGATTAATAAAAAGTTCTAGGCTGTTGCGGCGCAGTAGTTCACTCTGGGATCTCACATTCTGCACTCACTGTCACTCACTCGCTGTGGTACTTCTAAAATCTGCGGCTCTATCTGCCTCCGATCCTGAGAGTCCTGGCCTATATACAATTTTGAGTAAGCAAAAACCCTCCCAATTGGAAAACTCAGTCAAGCTTCGCCAGTTCCCATTTGTTAGTTAGTGGTCGGGTAAACTTCGTGAGATTGCCACTTGGCGACGATCTTTTAGCTTGGTCGGCTCGTCCAATTTTTCGGAGAAGGGAAATGAGAGAGTGTTGGTTTTTGATCACGCCATTTAGACCCTTTGCTTTTTGTTTATAAAGTTTTTGTGGATTATTCGTGGCGTCGAAATTCTATTTGCTTTGGCTGCTCTAAGTTTTATGAGCGGTATTCTACCTGGCCCGGAGATATCTGGGTTTGTTTAGGATGTTTACAGTCTGTAAAGTAAGAGCGTGTACAGGTTAATGTGTAGAAAAATTTATTTTTAATGATTTTTAAGTACATGGATTTGTTGTACTCCATGACAAGAAAAATGCTATACCATTAATAATGAGTCCAGTCACCACCGGCATTGATAATTGCCTGACATCTTCGAGGCATACTTTCCACTAAGTTGACTGCGTATTCGTTCGGTAAAGACCTCCAAATGAGACGAATTTGTCGTGTCAGCTGCTTCAAAGTGCATACTCTTTTTCCTCGAAGCTTGTGCTTGAGATATGCCCACACATTTTCAATGGGATTTGCATCTGGC
>NW_018022149.1:0-6593 GCF_002006095.1 Pseudomyrmex gracilis
GCAAAAACGGCCAGCATTGTGGGATTATTCTTTATCTTTGGCGCAACGCAGATATACAATAAGATAACAGTTATGGTCAAAAGTAGCTTTGGCATTAAATGGTGAGTATAATAATAATATTAAATAAAAATAATAGTAAAAACGCGCTATTAAATATATTTAAATACAAAAAATACAAAAAACTAATAANAAACCTCATAGTTTTTTTATAGATAAAATAAATATAAAAGCGCAAAAAAAGTTCAAGTCATTGCATGATACGTATCGCAAAATTGTACAATCAGAAAAGCTTATGAGTGGATCTGCTAAGAGAAACAGAGTCCAAAAGTGGCTTCATTATCATTCCATGAGTTTTCTTAAGGACTGTTGTCTTCTAAAAACGTAAGTATAAATATTTAAATTTATTAAATACCTACCGAATTACGTACAGTCGGCGTCAATGAATCGTTGCGTAGCCCCGAGAGCTAGGGGTAAGAGTGACGGTATTCTCTAGGAGTAAGTTGTAACAGTTCGACTTTTTGGTCGAAGCTGATTCCGTTATTCTTAGACGTAAACATAAGTAAATCTCGAATAGAATTGACTAATCACATCGATTAACCAATTGATTAACGTGATTGGTTAACTTAACGAAACCTGCTATTTGCAATTGCATCTTGCACTTAATAGGTTTGGTTTGATTATCGTACACTGTAAAGTGTAAAAATGTAACTTAGGTGTAGCATCACTTCTTGGAGAGTAGAGGAAAGTGTACACAAATGTCGTAAAGTAACGCGAACGCTAAAGTGTAATTTCTTACTTACCATTTCTGAAATAAATCACTTTACTTTGGCAAAAGCACTTGACGCAATTATTCTCGTTCACTTCTAATTTTTCGTTATTGTCACGCATGATATTTGCAGAATTACTTCTCAGCCATAATTTGGGCCCTTAATCAAAAAAATAAATAGAAAAAATTAAAATTTATATTTCAAAAGCTTGTTGACATTTGAATATAACACACTGTTTTTTTTATTGCTTATATCATAATATATCTTAAAAAATCATCAATCAATCGCTCGTGAAAAGTTCAAATTAATTCAAAGGCCGATACGAGCAATAAAATACAGGATGACAGCGTATAAACAAAAGTCTTTATTCAAAAAGACAAAAAAAAACAAACGTTTTAGTCCACAATTTTGGACCTTCCTCAGTGAAATAATTGTTACATCTAATGGAAATAATATAGAATCAGCGCAAAAAAACACTTCAATAAAATTAAAAATAACAAATTAATAAAACTCACTCAAATAAAAAACAATAATTTAACACATCGCTTCAATATAACAAAATAATGTCAATCGAACATGACGATGTAATACAAATACTGTGTACTGACAAGAAAACTAACAACAAGCACATATATAAAGATATGCCCACTATGGGATCCGGAGATCACAAGTTCACAATAGGTCGAAAAACAAGTTTATAAAAGTAACAGTCTAAACATTTGATTTATATAATTCTAGAAAAAAAAAATAAGGTTTCAAACTGTCGGTATCCGACATTACATTTAACGGATTGTTCTGCAACTTAATGTGGAACATTTCAGAAACTCTTATAAAAAAACTTCTCAGTGTCCAAAATTTTAACGTCATTCCAAATAAAGTCATGACCAGAACGATGCTCCGTAACCACAGAAACAACAGCTGAATTTCTGTTAATCTGATTTCTATGTTCGCTAATTCTTGTTTTTAACTTGCGCTTCGTTTGTCCAACATAAGAAACATTACAATTATTGCAATTAATTTGATACACATCTTTATTTTGATCATGGGTTAACTTGTCTTTTCCGACTTTAATAAATTTACTCAATTTATTCAAACTACGAAAAGCCAAAAAGATCTCCTTTGTATTTTTAAAAATTCTTGAAATAGAACAGGATAGTTCAGGAAGATAAGGAACAACAGAATATTTTTTAATAGATTCAAGATCACATGTAGAAAATTTATTGTCATTGTTTGAAAAAATTTAATCTGTTATTAATTAAAACCTTAATTCTATACTTGATTGTCTTAAAAATAAATTGTAGAGGATAGTTATTCATAAGGAGCACCTCAATCATAAATATAAAATTTTTTTGTTGAAAACAAGGGTTAGACAATAACATAATTCTATCAACCATATTTAAAATAGTGCCAATTTTTGGTGATTGCGGATGGGCAGAATAAAAATTCAAATATCTGCCAAAAAAAGTAAGTTTATGAAAACAGTCAAACATTACTTTGCCATTAAAATTGAAAATTTTAACTTCTAAAAAACTTAAACAATCATTATTTTGAACTTCTATTGTGAATTGTAATCTATTATTGTAACTGTTAAACATCTCTAAAAGTGAAGTTAAACAATCAGGAGGTGCTGTTNTTATTGTAACTGTTAAACATCTCTAAAAGTGAAGTTAAACAATCAGGAGGTGCTGTTAAAATAATATCGTCCACATATCTAAAATAAAATGAAGGCTTGAATTTTAATTTTTTCAATATAAATTTCTCCAAATCTTGCAACACAATATCAGCAATAATTAGAGATAAAGGAGACCCCATAGGCATTCCGAAAGTCTGTTTGTATATTTTATTATTAAAAGAAAAATACGTTGATGTTAAAACAAAATTAATTGCTTCTAAACATTCTTTTAAAGGAACTTTAGTATTATTCCTAATATATTTCCATCTAACTTTGATCCCTTTAATAGCTAGATCAATAGGTACATTTGTAAATAACAAAATAACATCTAATGATACAAGCATATGACCGTGCTGCAGTGTAAGTCCACTTAATTTTTTAACAAGATCAAAACTGTTGCTAACAAAGCTGTTCGAGACAGGTATACTTTTTTGAATTAATTTATTTAAAAAATCAGCAAAGTGATGTAACGGACTATTAATCGTAGAAACAATTAATCTAAACGGGTTATCTTTTTTGTGAATTTTTGGTATCCCGTAAGCACGAGGTAATAAGCCATCACTNGATTTGATAGATTTATAAGAAAGATCAGAAATAAATTCCTTCTGTACCCAATTTCTTAACATTTTATTAAGACTATCTTTAATATTTTTAATAGGATTTCTATTAACCAAGGAATACGTCGTAACATCACTAAGCATTTCATTAATTTTTTCCAAATAAAAAGTCCGATCAACAGCAACAGTCACATTGCCTTTATCCGCGCGTGTAAACATAATATCAGGATGATTTTTTATGAAAACCGAAACCTGTTTGTGTCGAAATATTAATTCTCTATTGAAATCACAAAATCTCTGTGATGTACATAAAAAATTAGTTAAAATTGGGATGACATGCGATCTCAACGATTCCGCTGTATTTTTATTATAAAACCTTAAATTGTTTTTAAAATCTTTTATCACATGTAATAAGTTATCCTTTTTAATAGTAGGCATACTAAAATTTTCACCTAATTGTAAAAGTTGGACAACTTCATCAGGGATATCAAAAGAAGTCAAATTAACAAACCATTTCTCCTTTATGTCAAAAAAAGAAGAATTAAAAGTCAAATTATTAAAACTACTTGCGTTAACTTGAATTAAATCGTAAACAGGAGTCGTTGGTTTGACATTCAACTTATAAGTATAATTATCANAAATATTATCGGAATCTCTGTTAGCACATGAAACACCATGTTCAACAATATAAGAAATAGGTTCACTTGTTTTAATGACAGTGCGGATTTTTTTGTTAATTAACCAATCAATTTTTTTGTTAACGTGGAGAACTTGGGAACTCACATATCTGTCAAGAAAATTATATTGTGTATGAAAGAAATTATTTAAAATGCTAGATGGTAAATATTCATATAATGTTTTGTTCAAACGACAAATAGTTTTCTTTAAAAACCAAAGTTTTCTATGAGTATCGTGAATTTCCAATTTTAAGATGCTTCGGAAAAAACGTTGTACATTTTTACGCATTTTTAAAGAGCTTTTATAATCAAACAATTCGTTAGGATATTTCAAAGAAGTAGCAATATGTGGAGGAACAATATCTTGACGTACACAAGTTTTTAAAAAATATAATCTGGATCTTAGTTTAATAAGCTTACGATTCGTAGATATCCAGTTTTTTAAAGTAATTGCGCTGGTANTTCCAAAATAGATGGTGATGAAATGGAAAAATGAATTAATCTTGANATCAGTAGAACGCTTCATTGCAGCCAGCGTAAAATATTTCAAAATAAAATATCTCAAAAAATATTTTATTTTTCTAAATACTTAGCATTTAACTTTACATTTTATACATAGAATTAAAACTTATTTTATAATCGGCGTCTATAATCTCTTTCTGCAAATTGAAAACTTCACCGCGCATTACTCACTAGCTTCTACATGATAACACCACGGGTATACTCTCTCTCGAGCTCATGTAAAAAGTGTTGAGAAAAATACACTAAAGTGTAGCTACACTTGCAGCGAGAACAGCTTCTTTTTTTGTCATTTCCGAGTACACTTGGCAACAAGAACGTGTTTACACTTTTGTGTAAAAAGTGTACAAATGTAGGCAACCAGAACAAACCTAATGTAGAATGGACTTTAAGCGATCAGTGTAAACTAGGCTATTGTGTTAAGATAAACGCTGATCTGTTCTCGGTTGATGTTTTATACTTTTTGTCACAGCAGCCGATCGATCAACGTAATTTAATCAGAGAGAAGACTAAAAGCGGCCATACTATTGTAGTTTCTTACAACGATTTCAGCCGCTGGTTTTAGCCGTATTTCCACAAAAGTGGAACTCAAAGACCGTTTTACATTAAACACAAGTTGCAGGTCTCGTGGAATTGATCAATCACCTTGGTCGATTGGGTGACTTAACTATGCGATTAGTAAATTCCACGAGACCTGCGACTTGCGTTTAATGTAGAACGCCTTTGAAATCTACTTTTGTGAATATGGCGCTAAAACTAGCGGCTGAAACCGTAGTAAGAACCTACAGTAAAATAGCCGCTCTCTAGTGAAACTTACTGACAGTTAATGGCTGTGCAATAAAGAGAAACTTTGTAGTAGGTGCGCGAAACAAACAAGTTTTCGTCCATCCCGTTTTTGTTCTGAAATTGAACGCAATATAAAGCACTCCGCGAGACAGGCTGCAAACTTAGGTCCGTTCTACGATAAAGTGTGTCGCTGTTGGATGTCGGGCGCAAGTATGGGTGCTTTCCAGCTACGTACACAAGCGACACTGTGTAACACAGTGTCCATTAGTGTGAGAAAGAGCGTATCAGTGTGTTTCACTCATACTAGTAAACACTGTGTTACACAGTGTTGTCTGTATACGTAGCTGGAAAGCACCCTATGTTGAGCTGATCACTCGATTTAAGGCAATCACACATAAAATTACGTCAGAACGTAAGACGTAGTTCTTCTCGGGAGAAGAGTGTTCAAACTGTGTTCAAGTGTCAATCTGTGTCGATTTGTGTCTTGTGAAAAAGCAGCCATAGACACAGCTTCAGATAACTGCCTTGAAGCAAAGAGTGCTTTCGAACTACGTACACAGGCGACACATTGTAACATAGTATTCACTAGTATGAGTGAAACACACTGATATGCTGTTCCTTACACTAATTTTTTCGACTCAATATTACTTTTTCTACCTGTTTACGAGAGTTTGTTCGGCAATTACAAAACACTCTGTATACATACAAGATTTTCTACAAATTTTTAGTAAGCCAAAGTGTGAAGGTAGATTGCGTTAATCTGGACAGAAAAGTTATGTAACATTTTGCAAAATTCGCAATAATTATTGAGATATGAAATAATAAATGTAAGCCAATGAGCGCGCGAGGGGCAATAATCGGACTTTATATACGGCGTTCAATTTGAGAAGAGAAACCGGATAGACGAAAACTCGTCCATTTTGCGCACCTTCCCTAAAAAGTCTTTTTACTCCACAGCCATTGGTTATCAGCCAGTGTTCTACCAATCTCGCATGCAACGCTATTTCTACTTTGCCCGCTTTCTTCTTCTATGCGCAGTAAAATTCAAATTAAACGCGGTATAAGCGTACACGATTATCAGCTCTACTTCTCGCTTCTCACTGCTTGCTGCGTACCGCCAAATAACGCCCGATTGCAAGAAGCTGAGTCGCGCCGCGCTTGTTTGTTCCTAACGCCCTGAGCGCAATAGGCGCAATATTAAGAATAGCAATAAATATTACTTCTTTATTATTATTATTATTATTTATTATTTGGAAAAATAATGTTACATTAAACAAGAGAACGAAGATCAATTATTCCAAATTCTCTTTTTTTAATTCATAATAGATTAATTTATTCTATTTTCTTAATTTGTAAAGAAATAATTCACATATCTTATTTTATATTTATTCTTATTCCTAATATTTTGTCTGGTGTGTTTAGGGCCTAAGAATTTGCATTACAGAAGCCATTTTTCTTTCCATCTGATAACACAGCCACACAAAAAAAAAAATTTCTTTGGCCTGGGGATCAGACCATGTTTATTATATGTTTTTGGGGTCGCTGAATCCGAATCCGAGGTCCATTAAACCCTATCGGGTCGGGGTTCCGCCATAACCTCAAAAAACACCATAAT
>NW_018022149.1:7323-14782 GCF_002006095.1 Pseudomyrmex gracilis
GGCGGAACTCCGACCCGATGGGGTTTAATGGACCTCGGATTCGGATTCAGCGACCCCAAAAACATATAATAAACATGGTCTGATCCCCAGGCCAAAGAAATTTTTTTTTTTTGTGTGGCTGTGTAATCATCATGGATATAAGAATATAGAGACAGAGCATATCGTCGCGGGAGTGAAGCCATTGAGGGGAGGGCGACGAGGTAAACCGTGCCTAGTTTTGATTGGCTGTTAGTGACGCAAACGCGTTGGCACAGCAAGGAGGTTAAAGACGCAGAGTTATAAGGAAAAATACAGTTTTTTATATTAACAAAATGTTTTAAGTATACAAAATGGTGCAGTGTTATGTGCGGTCGTGCACAAACAGATCCGATTACCAACACTGAAAAAGAAGTAATGATAGAAATAATAAGAAAAAAATAACATTTCACAGGTAATGAAATTTTTATCATATTAGATAGATAGATAGATAACGTAGAGCGGGGGGCTTGTGAGACCCTATTGTCACCTAGATCTATAAGATCCTCTGCGACTCCCGCTAGTTGTTTATCGACCAAGTTGCTAAAACCCGGCATTTGCTGCCAGGCTACAAAGATGGCCGATTTTAAGTATTTTTAGGTTCTCGGGCTTCACAAACATGGAGCCCAAGAATCTGAATCTTTTGAGTGCTAGAGACGGGCAGCAACACAATATGTGCATGCTGTCCTCCCTTTCTTCGCCGCAAAATCTACAACTACTCTCCTCAACTAGGCCTAAGTTGAATAGATGTGCCTTGAAGACCCAATGCCCTGTGAGAAGACCGATACACAGTCTTTGTCTGTACTTATTCATTGTCAGTAGTTCCTTTGTCCTACTTGGCACTGGCTGAGTCATCAGAGCCTTAGCTTGGCGGCAGCTCTTCAGTATCTCCCAAGAGATCCTGTGCTCCCTTTTCAGCCAGTCCTTGATATGATTTTTCGCTGTTGCAAAGGAAACTCCAACTATTTGGCAGACTGGTTCCTCTAAGGTACCCAGTTTTGCCAGACTATTAGCCACTTCATTGCCTTGGATACCTTGGCCAGGTACCCAGACAAGCGTGATGTTGTTTCGCTAGCCCAATCTGTTTACAGCTTGCATACAGTCTCAAACCACTGAAGATTCAGTGGTCTTGGCAAGAGCTCCTATGGCTGCTTTGCTATCCGTATAGATATTGATCCTCTTAGTTTTCATCTCTCTTGAGAGTAGGAATCTTGCACATTCCAGAATGGCTAGGACTTCCGCTTGAAAGACCGTGGCCANTTTACCCAGAGAGAAAAACTCTCTGTGATTTGATCCTGGACAGTAGATGCCTGCTCCATAGCAGCCGTTTGCTCCAGATCCATCAGTGAACCATGCATGAGTTCCCGGCTGGATCTGAAGATTTCTGTTTTTCCAGTCTGTCCTGGTGGTCAAGTTTATGGAGAACGCCTTGTCCACTTGGCGTATTCTGGATATTCTGTCTTGCTTTAAGGTAAAGGGAGGTTTATGAAGAAATTCGAGCTTGGTATGACCTACTTCAAAATCTCTCCACTCCCCCTGACACCTTAGTCTATATGCTGTGAGTTTGGCAGCGCTGATGATAGTCACTCTTAAAAGTGGAATGCAGAGCGCCACTTTAGCGCTTCTGTTGGCGTCGTTCTTATAGGAGGGCTCCTTACCGCAGCCCTCAAGTAATTGCCTTGTAGGCTTTTTAGTAGGTTCTTTGACTCCATTTTTTCCACTCTGGGCCACCAAATAACAGCAGCATATGTTAACCTCGGTACAAGTACCGCTTTGTATATCCACAGGGCAGTATTTACTTTAATACCCCAGGATTTTCCCATTGCTCTTCTACACGCCCAGTATGAGGCGTAGAATTTGGATCCCTTTATATCGAGATGTGTTTTCCAATTCAGGTTGGTGTTTAAGTGAACTCCTAAATATTTTACTGACTGGACGTATTTTATATCTTCCCGCTAGAGTCTAAGCGGCTCAATAGCTTGAGGTTTGTATTTCCTGGTGAAAATCATGGCCTTGGTCTTTGATGGATTAGCTCTAAGTCCTTTTGATTGACACCAGTCTTGCGTGATCTTACGGGATTTTCCCATAGTCTCCTTAAGTATTGAAAGAAAGTTGCCCCGCACTATAATGGCCACCATTATTAGCGTAGCCAAAGGCGAGGAAACCTGTCTTCTGTAATTTATATAAAAGTTTGTCCACGACCAAGCAACACAGCAGGGGGAATAAAAGTTCCCCCCGCTGGCATCCTTTGGCGAAAAAACCATGCACGTTTGCGTGGATCCCGTGATTAGCAATCAGGGTTCTTCCTGTTAGCATGCTTTGTATCCATCTGCTAGTGCGGCTGGAATATCGTGTCTGGTCATTGCCTCCCCGATTACATCATATCAGGTGCTATCAAAAGCTCTCTCAATGTCCAGGAAGACGCCCAGGGCATATCTTTTTGCCTCCAAGTGCTTCTCGACTCCGCTCACAAGGTGGTGCAAGGCAGTATCCGTAGATCTGTCCTCCCTGTAAGCATATTGAGAAGAGGCCAGTGGATATGTAAGCAAAGGTCCGTTCTTCAAGAATCCGTCGATCAGCCTCTCCAAAGTCTTAAGTACGAAGGAGATAAGGCTGATCGGTCTGAAATCCGTGGTTGAAATATATCCATTTTTGCCAGGCTTGGGGATAAAGACCACTCTTGTACCACTTCAGGCCTGAGGAACATGTCTTAGGGCTATACTTGCCCTAAAGATTTTAGTAAGTGGACCGATTAGTACCCCCAGTCCTTCCTAAAGAAGGACGGGATAGATACCGTCTAGTCCAGGTGCTTTATATGGGTTGAAGGTCTTAATAGCCCATTCAACTTCGTTTGGATGGACAACCTCAGTTGCCAAACGCCATTCCCTGGGTTTATATACCCTAGGCTTTGGCCGGCGAGGTTGTATGTTATTGTCAAAACCTGGGAAGTGAACTTCCATTAAATGTTTTAATGTGTCCGACGCCTCCTCACTAACATTCCCCGATGGAAGCTTAAGACAGCCCAGTTGGGGACGGTGATCTAAGCTGAGAATTCTGTGAAGCCTGGATGCCTCTGGGGCACTCTCAATGCTTTCACAGAAGTGTTTCCAGCTTTTGTGTTTTGTTTTCTTGATTTCCTTGCTGTACTCTCGTTGGGAGCTTCTGAAAGCCTCCCAGTGTACTGCAAGTCTGGTTTTTTTTGTTTTACTGAATTTTCTTCTTGTTTTCAATCTGAGCTTTTCAAGCTCTTTGTTCCACCAGTGGATCTTATTCACCGGGCTCCTTGGTTTTGGTGGGCAGTTTAACTCATAGGCATTTGCAATGGCGTTCTTTAAAAAGTCCGCCGCATTTTTCAAATTATGTTTGATCCAAAAACTGATTGGGGCCTCAACGAGCTGCGCCTTAAAATCAACCCTAAAGCCCTCCCAGTTGATTTTTTGTGGGTTACAAACCCAGCTGATTTGCGGTAGTTGCTGAAGAGTTAGGCGTATCTGTGATCAGAGCCAGAGGGCTCATCCGAGACCTTCCAGTCGTTCAGCAGACCCGCCACCTTCTCCGTACAAACCGTGATATCAATGATTTCCTGTCTTCTGGAGTCCAGGAATGTCGGCTCGTTTCCTCTGTTAAGAATGGTTAGCCCTGTGCCCACTAGGAAGCCATGCAGACTCTCTCCCCGCGGGTTGATGTTTGCACTTCCCCATCCTACATGATGGAAGTTCGCATCACAACCCAGCAGGAGTTCAAGCCTTCCGGCCTCCGCATAGGTTACCAAGGCTTTTACTTCTTGATGACTGTGAGGTCCTCGCTGCTAAGCTGTGGCAGAAAGATAGCATTTAGTCCTTTAACCACTATGCAAGATCTTACTTTTTTTCCGAGTGTGCTTTGTATAAACAGCCACACCCACTCAGATCTCTTATCGCACCGTTTACAATCCAAGGTTTTTGGATTAACGCAATAATTGCATCACAGCTTTATCATATTAAAAGTAATATATATCTTAATGTAAGAATATAAATTGTTAAAACATTTTTTTTATATAGTTTTCCCAAACATTCTGAAACTCGAGCGTTGTGGCTAACTATTTTCGAAATATATGCATTATCTGTACCAACTACAGCTCGCATTTGCTCTGTCCACTTTGAGGAAAAATGCTTTGATAGAACATCTTCAACAACTCGACTTAAGCCAAATGCATTGCCCACACATCAGTTGGCGTCATTACTATTTGCTGTAAAAGTGAAACAAAAATTCGGTGTGCAATTTATTCAAGTAAATTATTTACAAAACAAAAATTTAACGAGCTTTACTTATCCAATAAAGTATTGAAACTATGTATTAATGTTGATTTATATACGAATTTCACCAGTCATGCACACGATCAATAATGGAAAACCATATTGTCCATCTAATTCGAGCAATTGCCACAAAATATATAAAAATTAGGTTGCATTATATAGCGTTACATAGTGTAGATAAATCAAACAGTCAACGTCACTTTTTTAATAAACTTATACTTTTTAAAGGTCAATAAAAAATTGTTATAAATTATATAAGAATAATATTATATATAAGAATAATACTTCAATAAGAGAATATTTGTTTGTACAACTATATTATGCTATACTAGGTACTGTTCATAAAAACTGTGACGGGGCAGCCCGTCACTGTACATATTTTGTGTAGAAAATATATATACTTAGAAGTATCCCGAGCGTAACATTATTACCCGTCCCCAAGTAACCGTTAGATCGCACCGAAAGTGCTACAACATGAGCACTTTAACCCGTCTCATAGGAACGCGCCCTAAATCTAAGGACCGCGAGCGCCGCGACCGCAAACCGTACCGCGCCGGCGCAGAGCCCCACGCGCGGGCCTGCGCGCACCGCACNNCGCGCCCCGGANCGANCNNGGNCCGTCGCCGGGTATATAAGGCGAGCNAAACCGGCTCCGGGCACCATTCCTTTCTCATCCCGCTCTCCGAGGTGTTGACTCGGAAGCATTTCTAGGTCTCCGAGGTGCTGACTCGGAACCGACAACCCACCTTCGAGGCGCTGACTCGAAGTATTCCGCTTTCCGATCTCCGAGGTGCTGACTCGGAATCAAAACTCCTTCTTCCCGAGGTGCTGACTCGGGAAGACAACCGTACTCCGATATTACCCGCTCGAGGAGCGGACTCGAGCCAGCGACGTCTCCCCCGAGGTGTTTGACTCGGGAAACCCGATCCTTCCTTCCCGAGGTGTTGACTCGGGGGGAATCCTGACCGTTGCCTCCCGAGGTGTTGACTCAGGCAGCCCATCCTGGCCTCTCCGAGGTGCTGACTCGGAAGGTTCCCGCACCGACCGTACCCGGGGCATTGGCCCAGGTACACCGACCGTCCCTTCGGCCGTTCTCACGGCCCGGCGAAAGCCGTTTTCACGGCTCGCCGTAACCGCCGTTCTCACGGCGCACCGAAACCGCCGTTCTCACGGAGTACCCGGACATCTCTCGCTACTTCGTAGCCGCCCTGACCCACCGACCGCGTGCACCCCGTCGTGCCACGACCCGACGCGCTCGCGCACCGCGTCTCCGACGCCGACCCGCGTAACCGCGTCCCCGTAACCGAATACCCCTCGCTGTATATACTCGCGTCCCTCCTGTCTTAGCAAGTAGGTTTCCGTCCCGTTCCCGCATCGGCCGAGACCGATAAGCGACAGTACGTCCGCACCAATTCCAGACCGCAAACCGTTAACTTGTAAGGGCTTCGAGCCCCGCGTCGTCTTGACATTGTAAATACGTTTTCCCTTAGTAAGTAAGACTCCGTTCCGTAACCGCGTTGGCAGAGACCGACCCGCGACCGTACGCGCGCACCAATCACAGGCCGCGAACCGTTCACCCGCCAGGGCATCGAGCTCCGCGTTATCTCGGCATTATATATGCCTTCTTAGTAAGTAAGTTCCCGTCTCGTTTCCGCGCCAGCCGCTACCGACTAGCGACAGTAAGCGCGCGCCAATCACAGGCCGCGAAACCGCCGGACCGTAAGGGCTCCGAGCCCACGTCAGTAAGACATTGTACATAGCATAGTTTCAAAATATATTATCATTGAGTTACAGCAGCAAACCGAACGTGTCGCAATCTCTTCCTTCCCCTCACCCGAATCCTGGTCTGACCGAGCTGTCCGGCAGGCGGAAGGCTGGGCAAGCCGCGCATAACACGGCGGCTTCGTTACAAAACATATTTTTGTACTAAAATATAGTACAAATAAAAAAATTATGCCTTTTTAATCTTTTTCCGATACTTAATATTAAAGGTACAATTTAAGTATAGCTCTTATCTCAGTACTGATCATGTGCATAATTATAACCAATCAAATTCAGGCACGGTAACATGGCGGACCCCCTCCGCATTTCGGCTTCACTTCCCTCGCACATCAACTGAGTTTATACTCCGTCCCTATATTCCTATATCCATGATAAACATGCACGCTTAAGGACATCACACATAAAATTACTTAAGACCGTAAGACGTAGCCGTACGAAAATTAACCAATCAGAAATTTACGTCCAAAAGTGATGGAGCGACATAGTATACATTCTAATTGGTCAATTTTCTTTATTAGGGCTACGTCTTACGGTCTTAAGTAATTTTATGTGTGATAGCTTTTATAGAGTCCGATTATTGCTCTCCGCGCGCTTATTGGCTCACGTTCATTACTTCATATCTCAATAATTATTGAAAAATTTGCAAACTGGTAAATAATAAATAACTTTTCTGTTCATATTTATCCGGTCTATCTACTCACGTCGGCTCAGTTCGTGCATTGTCAGACACTTTATATATATATATATATATTACATGCTTACTGACACCGCAGTGTTTCGCGCGCTCACACCGTACAAACAGAAAAGGAAGAACTACTATAAACAATATATAATATACATTGTGACGTGACACTTTTTGTGTCCGTCACAAGGATGCATTTTCGGCCGGCACAGGAGGCGGTGAGCACGCATTTCCCCACTATTTGAGGGAGAGCAGCTCTTTAAATTGCGTAGCGAAAAGCAAATGCGCTTACTTTAGGTTTGCTTTATATTTTGCGTATTGTACTATACCGCTAAGCGGTTATTTTGTAAGTTATTTTCAGCGGGAGGAGAGCCACACACTGTACGTGACCGGCTGGTAAAGAGGAGCAAGAAAGAGAGAAGATAGACAGATAGCAATACAGGGGCGTAAGGGCCTCATAAACATAAGGCGCTCGGCGACCATGATAATGACGGGCCAAGAACGGGAAACGTCGACACTCCGACTTCACTAAAGACCGAAGCGGAGATCCCTGTGGAGTTTTCGACCCCGCGGTGCCGGAAACTAAGCCCGAATAAGCGAGTGGGAGTCTTTTGCCCACGTTGCGATTGCCCACAGTCACTACTGTCCACGTTGCAATTGCCCACGTAGCGATTGCCCACGTTGC
>NW_018022149.1:15535-26556 GCF_002006095.1 Pseudomyrmex gracilis
GCAACGTGGGCAAAAGCAACTCGTGGGCAATCGCAACGTGGGCAATCACAACGTGGGCAATCGCAACGTGGGCAATTGCAACGTGGGCAATAGTGACTGTGGGCAATCGCAACGTGGGCAAACGGGACGCTCCCGAATAAGCTCAGCGACCTGAGAAGTTGAAGCCGAACGGGCCGATGCGGCCAGAAAAGGGCCCGCGTCAATGAGTTACCAATACGCACGTGGTCGCCATCAATCAGAGCGCCGCGGAATACAGAATATGATTGGCTAATTATTTGGACCGAAGAACGGCACGAGGCGCCGAGAGCAATTGCCGTAGCAAAAAAAATCATTGTTGCGCGTACCGTCAACCCCGCGAGTTCACCGTCTCTCACGAAAGTCGTGATGCCGGGGGTAAGGCTGTGTGCCGGACAACGTCCGAGGAGAACCGGCTAAGACAATAAAGCAAGCAGAATGGTTATCGGTTTGTGAAGAGTCGCCGGCAAACGTAGGTGTGGTTGGTTCTCTTCCGCACCTCTCGCAATTTCTATTGTTTGTGAATCGAATCTCTACGGGCTACTCCGCGAGTTTGATGTCGCGCGATATGATGCCGAAACTAAAATGTATTATGATTTGCGTTTGTTCAGAGTAAGAATGATTGTCTTTATTTGCTGCTGCTCTCGCCCCGATCAGTCGCGGTCGCAACAATCCGGGCTTATCTGGCTCGTCATTTGTGTATGTTGTGTTTTTATTTTTTTTTTTTTTTGCGTCAATCTCGTGCGTTTTTTCGAGTCTCTTAGCGTGTGTAATTCTGAAATACATGTATTTAATGTATTTAATGGCATATCTCTGTATTTTTTCTGAATATTAACTAAGAAATTGTAGATCTTGCCGAAAATTTAATAACCGACATGTGTAATATTTTTACCGCGCTTCTTTTATCGTATATATTGTTTTCTTCATCACCTTCTTTTGTTTGTGCTGCCGATATCCGGCTTTTCTAATAAAATATTGTCATTAAATTTATTTTTTTTTATTATTAAATGAGCAAGTTTCTCTGCCCTTATTTAATAAACATCGCTTCCTAAGCTCACGCCTCTCCGTTATTGTTAGTAACGGAGCTGCCAAGTGACCTTGCCGTCACGTCAAAAATATTTGTTCAGATTCTTGCTGCTAATTAAAATTTTACGTTAGCGTGTAAACGCACGCCTGGCGCTCAACTACCGACTTTGGTGAGTGAAGAACTTTAGTTTTTGTTTGGAAAATACGTGCCAAAGTTGTGCGGCGCTTCCGCTATAACATCCAAAAACGAGGTGCCCGTTACAACATAAAAATCAATAACTATCGCCGCCTCAACGTTAAAGCATGACCATATTTTTTTATAAAAATAAATAAGTCTAATGTAAAGATGTGTCACCAATTTTCTTGTTTTTATTTAATTACTTATTCTTAAAACCAATATTATATCACAAAAAGAACAAGTATAAATTACATATGTATATCATGTACAGACGGCGTCATTAATTCGAAGAATAGGCGCGGGGATCGGAGGGCAAGCGGGGAGATTGCTCGTAGCGCCAACGGGCGCCGTACTAACTAACTAGTGGCAATCGGGTGTTCACAACTGGACACCTGATTTTGGGACTAATGGATATTTGGATCAACTGGACTTTTTATGTGATCCCCGCGCCTATTCTTCGAATTAATGACGCCGTCTGTACATGTATATTACGCATGTCTACCTACGAGAAATGTTATATCGCTCGTTAAACACCGTATACATCCAGAATGTCCCAGAATTGGTGTAAAATGTCTCGTAGGTAGGTAGAAGAAGTAAAACTGAGTCAACAAGTCCTAAATAATTTTTTTTTTATTACATATAATACAAAAATACTTAATGAATAAATCAAGCCAATCAGCGTCGACCATTAGCCGGGCGCACGTTAGTAAGTCGCGCGAAGCGCTTATGAACACCAGGCGCGTAGTACATTGACGTGCGTTTGGCTAAAGATCGGCGCTGTTTGGAATGATATATTCAATAATTACTCCATTATTACATGTAATACAAAAAATTAGTTCAACTTTTTGACTCAGCTTTACTCTTTCTACTTGCCTACGAAAAATGTCATATCAATTCTAGGACACCCTGTATATACATATATATAAATACATATTTAAATTAAAACATGTATTAAGGAACTGTGATCTATAACTTTGTCATTTTGCAAAATTTATTTCGACAATTTGTACAAGGTGAAATCATTCGATAACGACTCGAACAGTGTCGAATGGTACGGTGTCAAATACTTTCGTGTCGCATCGTACTGTGTCGAATGAATCGGTGTCGAATCGTACGGTGTCAAATAATTTCGTGTCGAATCGTACGGTGTCGAGTCGTACAATGTCGAATATTTTGGTATCGATTCATACGGTGTCGAATAATTTGGTGTCGAATAGTACCGTGTCGAATCGTACGGTGTCAAATAAATCGGAGTCGAATAAATCGGTGTCAAATAGCATAATGTCAAATAATCTAGTGTTGAATAGTACGAAGTCGATTACTTTCTTGTCGAATCGTACGGTGTCGAATACTTTTGTGTCGAATCATACGGAGTCGAATAATCCGGTATCGAATCGTACTGTGTCGAATAATCCGGTGTCGAATCGTACGGTGTCAAATACTCCGGTGTCGAATCGTACGGTGTCGAATAATACGGTGTCGAATCGTACGGTGTCGAATACATTGGTGTAGAATCGTACGGTGTCGAATCGTACTATGTCAAATATGTTGGTATCGATTCGTACGGTGTCGAATAATTTAGTGTCAAATTGTACTGTGTCAAATTGTACGGTGTCGAATAAATCGGTGTCAAATTGTACGTTGTCGAATAATCTAGTGTCAAATTGTACGGTGTCAAATACTTCCGTGTCGAATCGTCCTGTTTCAAATTGTTCTCTGTCGAATCGAACGGTGTCAAATACTTTCGTGTCGAATCGTACGGTGTCGAATAATCCGGTGTCGAATCGCACAGTGGCGAATCGTACTGTGTTGAATAATCCGGTGTCGAATTGTACAGTGTCGAATTGTACGATGTCAAAAACTCCGTTGTCGCATCGTACGGTGTCAAATACATCATCGAATATTTTGGTGTCAACTCGTACGGTGTCGAAGACTTTCGTGGCAAATCGTACCGTGTCGAGTCGTACTGTGTCGAATAATACAGTGTCAAATCATGTCAAAGCGTCCTGTGTCAAATAATCTGATGTCGAATCGTACGGTGTGGAATAGTACCGTGTCGATTACTTCTGTGTCGAATCGTACGGTGTCGCATATTTTGGTGTCAAATTGTACGGTGTCGAATAGTACTGTGTCGCCTACTTCTGTGTCAAATCGTACGGTGTCAAATACATCATCGAATATTTTGGTGTCGACTCGTACGGTGTCAAAGACTCTCGTGTCGAATCGTACCGTGTCGAACCGTACTGTGTCGAATAATACGGTGTCGAATCATACCGTGTCGAAGCATCCTGTGTCGAATAATCCGATGTCGAATCAAACGGTGTCGAATCGTACGGCGTCGAATAATTCGGTGTCGAATCGTACTGTATTGAAGCGTATGGTGTCAAAAAATACTGTGTCAAATCGTACGGTGTCACATAATCCGGTGTCGAATCGTACGGTATCGAATAATGTGCTGTCGAATCGTACGATGTCAAATAAATCAATGTCGAATCGTACGGTGCCGAATAGCTTGGTGTCGATTTGTACGGTGTCGAATACTTTGGTGTCGAATCGTACTGTGTCGAATCGTACGGTGTCGACAAAATCGGTATGAAATAGTACGGTGTCAAATAATTTAGTGTCAAATCGTACGGTGTCGAATTATTTTGTTGTCCAATCGTACGGTGTCGAAGAAATTGATGTCGAATCGTACAGGGTCAAATCGTACGGTCTCGAAAAATTTAGTGTCGAATCGTTCGGTGTCGAATAATTTCTTGTCCAATTTTTCGGTGTCGAAGAATTTGATGGCAAATTGTACAGTGTCAAATAAATCGCTGTCGTATCGTACGGTGGCAAATAATGTGCTGTCGTATCGTACGGTGTCAAATAAATAGATGTCAAAACGTACGGTGTGGAATAATCCGTTATTGAATCGTACGGTGTCGAATAATCCGGTGTCGAATCGTACGGTGTCGAATAATTTCATGTCGAATCGTACGGTGTCAAATAAATGGATGTCGAATCGTACGGTGGCGAATAAGTTGGTGTCGAATTGTACGGTGTCGAATAATGTGGTGTCGAATTGTACGGTGTCGACTATTTTGGTGTCGAATTGTACGGTGTCGAATACTCCGGTGTCGAATACTCCGGTGTCGAATCGTAAGATGTCGAATAAATCGGTGTCGATTCGTACAATGTCGAATATTTTGGTGTCGATTCGTACGTTGTCGAATAATTTGGTGTCGATTCGTACCGTGTTGAATTCTACGGTTTCGAATAATCTAGTGTAGAATCGTGCGGTGTCGAATAATTTCTTGTCGAAACGTACTGTTTTAAATCGTACCCCAGTCAGAAATACATTGTCGAATCGACGTCGATAATACTAGACGATCGAACGGTTGAAATTTGTAGTCAATGCGACTTAAAAATGGACACAAATTTCGACCAATTATTGACAAATCGATTTAATATCGATATTATGTGCTATATATTCAGAATGTCTAAAAAAGTTTGACGCGAAGTCAAAGTGAGAAAGTAAAGTCAATTAATCTGAATCAAAAAGTCATGTACGATTTTGCAAAATTTGCAATAGTTATTGAATAATATAATTAATTCATGAGATCCAATGAGCGCATAGGAAGCGCTAGTCTGGACTCTGTAGACGTGTTTAATTTTCAGTTAAGAAATTCAGCTGATCGTAAGAAGCTATGTTACATGTCGCTTGCTTGTATGCTTTTTTACTGTTAGGAGATTGCATGAAGTAACCCATATTTCTTTACAACTTAAAATCATACACGTCTACAAAGTTCGGGCCATCGTTTCCTACGCGCTCATTCACATTATTAATTCACATGTATTAATTATCATATGTATTAATTAATCATTCTCAATAATTATTATGAATAATTGCAAAATGGTATAAGACTTTTTTATGCAGATTGACTCAATCTGTCTTTGGCTGTATCAGAATATTCCAGATACTTAGAATAAGTAATTAATTATAATAAAGTCTATACACACTTTTGCTTTATAAAAAAATTATATATATTAACTTATATTATTCATAGTACATATAGTATATATGATATATACTTGTTAACATATATATATATATATATACAGGGTGACCTAGAATTGCCGTACAATTTCTCGTAGGCAGATAGAAAGAGTAAAACTGAGTCGAAAAGTCTTGAACCATTTTTTTTTATTATTTATAATAAAGAAGTAATTATTGATTAAATCAGGCCAATCAGCGCCGACCTTTAGCCAAGCGCACGTCAGTGAACTGCGCGAAGTGCTCACACACACCAGGCGCGTGGCTCACTGACGTGCGCTTGGCTAAAGATCGGCGCTGATTGGCCTGATTTACTCAATAATTACTCCTTTATTATAAATAATAGAAAAAAATGGTTCAGAACTTTTCGACTCAGTTTTATTCTTTCTATCTGCCTACGAGAGATTGTACGGCAATTCAGGGACACTCTGTATATATATTCTATATGGTATCATAAAGTATTTTAGATTATATATTAAAAACTCAAGTTTTATAAACAATAATTATGAAAATAGGTCCACTGTTTTAAATTCTTTTGTGTCGCATTCTGAATAGCCCATAATATCGATATCAAATCGACTTGTCAATAATTGGTCGAAATTTGTGTCGATCTTTAAGTCGAATCGACTACAAATTTCAACTGTCGATCGACTAGTATAATCGACGTCGATTCGACAGGGTATTTCTGACTGGGTACGGTGTCGAATAATCAGGTGTCGAATCGTACGGTGTCGAATAAATCGGTGTCGAGTCATACCGCGTCTAATCGTACTGTGTCGAATAATCCGGTGTCAAATTGTACGGTGTCGAATAGATCAGTGTCAAATCGTACGGTGTCGAATCGTACGGTGTTGAATAATCCGGTGTCGAGGCGTACGGTGTCGAATAAATTGGTGTCGAATCGTACCGTGTCAAATCGTACCGTGTCGAATCGTACGATGTCGAATAAGTTCGTGTCAAATTGTACAGTGTCGAATTGTACGATGTCGAATAATTTTGTGTCGAATGGTACGGTGTCAAATAATTTGGTGGTGAAACGTACGGTGTCGAATAAATCGATGTCGAGTCGTACGGTGTCAAATAATTTGGTGTCGAATCATATGGTGTTGAATAATGTGGTGTCAAATCGTACGGTGTCGAATAAGTTGGTGTCGAATCGTACGGTTTCGAATAGTTTTGTTTCCCATAAATTTGTTTTGAATAAGTTGTGAACAGCCGGTTACTTATGCTGAGTAACGCGCGGAGATCACGGTCGCCACTTGTTTTTCATGAAATCAAGAAATCAACAAGTAACACGCCGTTCTACTGCAGGACGGTCTCACCGGACGACGTCACGGGGTCCCTGGCTTCGCTCGGCACCCCAAATACTTTCCTTTGGATTCAGATCTCAACGCGGGTAAGTATTTGATACAATGTGTCGTTCTTATTAATCCTTTTTTATTTGCAGGTATTATCACCACTTGTATTACAAATAACCGCACTGTGCGTCGTACTAGGAGTGTCTCTCGTTTTGTGTGATGCTCACGCTGTGAACGCCCGAGATCGATTGCCTTGGCGTAGCGCTTACTGCACCGCCAAGGGCCCGCGCATGCGCACATTGATTTTCCTCTAAATCGTACTTTCCAATTGTTTATAAAACTTGCATTTCTCGTTAAGTTTACTCATGTCATATCACCCGCTTGGGTTTTAAAAACCTTTTTATTAATTTTCAACGTTCACCAATCATACTTTAGTCATGCAAATTTTATCATACTTTAGGAAAGTTTCTCCAATTTCGCGTACACGTATTTTTTACACATACTAAGGTACCTTGCCCCCTAAGTCCACTTTTTGAATTTTACACCAAAAGTAGTTTAACTTCGGTACCAGTTCTACTTTTAACCAAAACGTCGTTTCACAACATCAAAACCGCTTTTTCATTTTTGGCGTGAACTTATGTCCCACATGAACAAAATTTCAAAGTTTGAATTTCCGACTTACCGTAGCACAAGGATAGGAGTTACGTTTCCACACCAAGTCTTAACAACTTTCCAAAATTGTCTGTCCCTCATTAGGAATATTTAGACGTCACAACTTTCTTTCCAAGTGTGAAAAATTGGTTTTGTTCTACCCCATGATTTATACCACAGTAATCTAGGTGTTTCCTACTTCAATTTTACCTATTCAAATTTTAGCAACTTTTCGCGTGAAAGTTCACGGTCCTTCGCGGATACGTCTTATTTTGTTCAGGGTTGCACACCGACCTCATTGATCCACCTTTCAAATTTCTGACTTTAGGACTTGCACTAGAACAAAAATTCAAATTTCTTAATACGACCCCTTTTGTATGCTCAGGTGTCATTTTTACGTCTTTTGGAGCATTTTCCTAAACATTTACATTTTCACCGTTTGTTCTTTTTTCTTTTTCAGGTGGAAGTCCGTCTGCGTATACCCCAATCCTATTTCTACCAAGGATATGCGATATGGACCAAGGGAAACAACCTTTTGTGATACGTCTTCAGGTAAGTATAAAAATCTCGCAGTTTTACCAGCCACCCTTTTTTGTTTCAGGTTTGGTCCCACATCCTTTCGGCTTGCTCTCACAACATTTTACCTACAATCTTTTTTACTTCCCAAAAACCAGCTGGACTGTGGTTTATGTAGAATGGCCTTTCCGCGCAATGCGGTAGCCAATCACCATTTTATTCTTTTATGAAAAAGCTGCATATTTTTCATAAAAGCAAAACTGCTTATTGGTTACCGCGTTCTTTTTGCGAGCGCCTTAAAAAAGTCAAATCACTTTACTGTGATAGTCTGTTCAATGAGAGATGAGAATCTAAACGGACAAAAATTTCTTGTTTCGTGTGTATCTTTTCCCATTAAGCTTTTCAGGTTACTGCTCAAAAGCTGTCAGCGGGTGATGCGGATAAGGGAACGATTATCGCTATCTCTTCTTTGTCCGCTTTTCTTCTAATATAGGCATGAGGTTTATCTTCTCACATTGAACGGACTATAGTGAGTTTAAGTCCGGTCTACATTAATCACAAAAGATAAATCGCACGATTGCATTGTCGAGAGTCGCAAGAATCGTTCAATTTGAGCATCTACATTAGTCGGATGTTACAGCCAGTCAGCAAAGAATAGAAAATGCCACAAAAGTGGGAAGCTCGATGCTTATTGGCTGTCGTAAGATCGCAGAGACGCAAACTGTGGGTTTTTGTAAACTTTTCGATTTCTGCTTGCGACGACCTTACAGGTATTTTTTCATATACGCAGCACGCTGCGGCAGCAAACGTCACGTGACCAAAAGTTTTTAAAACTTTTGCTACTTTATCTCATTCAATGCCATTTTCTGCGTTAAGTTGATGAAATTTTATATAGTATTATTGCACATAAAATTCCATCAACATGAATGGCATCAAATGTGGTATAATAGCAAAAGCAGTTCGAGACAATTTGAGTCATGTGACGTCTGCTGCCGCAGCGTGCTGCGTATATAAAAAGGTACCTTACGACGATCGCAATATTGCTTGCGATCGTGTAATCGGTTTCTTGTGCTCAATGTAGAACGGGCTTTAAGTTCTAAGAGTTAGGCTGCTTTTACATGGAACGTAGCTTGCGTCAGCCAATCAAATCGTCACAACTACCATATGCAAATTCAACGAGACAATTTGATTGGCTGATGCAAGGTACGTTCCATATAAAAGCAGCCTTAAACGTAAGGGTCATCATACACAAAATGACGTAAGCTGCAAATGCATAGCATAAGACTATAGGTTTGTTTTTTTCCACCTTCCAGGATTGTATTAGTTCTGAACTAGGACAAGAGAATGCACATGAGTATAAGGCAAGTGCAACAATTCACATGGGTGTATAAAAAACGTCCTAGTGCAACAATGAACATGGCGTAATGCATGGCTCAGTATGTTAATATTGTAAAATTAACAAATATATTATATATGTTGTAATAATATGTATATTATTTATGTATATATATAAGTTTTTACTTTTCAGTGCATAATAATTTAATATCTTTAAATAATTAAGATAGACCGAAGTCGCCGGTAGTCCACTGAGTTGGTTTTATTTTTGAATAAATTTGGTAGACTCATAAGAGTAGGAAATGAACGTCTCGATTACTTTATTTTTTTATTTTCTTGAGCAAGTTGTCTACATTACAATATAATATAAGAAAATGTGAATTCTGGATATAAACTGTTTGTTATAAAAATAATTGCAATAAATATATGTACACACCTATTTATTGTAGTTGTCAACCGACTAAGCATAACGGCGAGACAAGAGGAGACAACCATTTAATGACATACACACATATTACATGATGTTTATGTACCGAAAGGTCTGTCGGAGAATACTTAAAGAAATAAATTGAATATTAATTGAAGAAATAAATATGTCAAGTTGTGTCAAATAAGATAAAATTTGTAATTTAAGAGTCAAGATTTTTATATACAGGGTCATCAAAAAGTATCGAACCTTCTTAATATCTTCAGTTGGAATGCATTTTGGAGAAAATGTCCAATAGCAATGTTGTATGATTTCAAGCAAGGAGTGAGATGATGACCTTGACTTTGATGGTGACCATATCCTTTAAGGTTATTTTAAGGTCACCCTTATTTTTTAAAATAAAATTTCCGACATTTTATTGCACACTTTTATAGCTTACTTTGAGAGCTTTCCAAGACACTATAATAAAACATTTTTTCATTAAGTACTTTTTGAGTTATAAAGGTTTGAAATTAACAATTTGTTAAGTGGCGTGTAATTCCGGCCAGTTAAGGCAAGAGTGGCATGTGGGTCCGGCCAGTTAAGACAAGAGTGGCGTGTGGGTCCGGCCAGTTAAGACGAATTTCATTCCAATCGGTCAGCTTGGGCAAAATATTCAATTGTATCAAACAATTCACAATACGTGTTCAAATTGTTGCCCTTCAACAGCCTGGCAATGTGCCAATCTGTTATAAACAGCTGAAACCGCATTCCGGTACGTTTCCGGCGGTATTAGTTCTATTTCTTGAGTTATTCTCCCTCTTAAAGTATCTAAATCTTGAGACTTGGTAGCATAAACTTTAATTTTCAAGTAACCCCACAAAAAAAGTCAAGTAGCGTCAAGTCCGGAGATCGAGGTGGCCACTCAATATGACTCCTTTGCCCTATCCACCTGTCCTGAATGATCTCATTCAAATATTGACGGATAATGACACCATAATGAGATGGAGCTCACGATCACCTTCGGGCAAGTTTCCGCCGTAGTCTACTAGCATAACCGTTTGAAGCCGTACAACTTTGCTATTGGACATTTGTCCAAAATGCATTCTTACCGAATATGTTAGGGAGATCCGGCACTTTTTGATTACTATATTATTTTTTTTAAACCAATTAATTGATCTCATTATTCCGCGCAGAAAAGTATTAAGGTTATGATTACTGAAAATTAAATAATATTTTACAAGATATTTTACATTTTGTGTCAAGAAATTGTTAACTTCAAACCTTTATAACTCAAAAAGTACTTAATGAAAAATTGTTTTATTATAGTGTTTTGAAAAGCTCTCAATATGAAAAGCTATAAAAGTATGCGATAAAATGCGATTTATCTTTTGTGATTAATGTAGACCGGACTTAAACTCACTATAGTCCGTTCAATGTGAGAAGATAAACCTCATGCCTATAGTAGAAGAAAAGCGGACAAAGAAGAGATAGCGATAATCGTTCCCTTATCCGCATCACCCGCTGACAGCTTTTGAGCAGTAACCTGAAAAGCTTAAT
>NW_018022150.1:0-2347 GCF_002006095.1 Pseudomyrmex gracilis
CGACGGTTGCCGTCGTAGTTTAACGTCATTGCGGACGAGATGGAGGTAAAAATGTCGGGACGTGACAGTATTTTTAATGGTAGACTAGTTGGTCCTTTCTTCATTGAAGGCAATTTGACAGCACAGGTATACACAGTCATACTGTGCGAGCAAATTGTTCGAGCTATTTGAAACATAGCTGGTGGAAATATGGATGAAATTTAATTCCAACAGGATGGTGCTTCACCTCATTATGGTGTCATTGTCCGTCAATATTTGAATGACGTCTTTCAAAATAGGTGGACAGGGCGAAGGTGTCATTTAGTGGCTACCTTGGTCTCCGGATTTGACCCCATTTGACTTTTCTTTGTAGAGTTACTTAAAAAATAAAGTTTATGCCACCAAGCCTCAATTTCCACTAGTTTGTACATTATGGCCATGAGTAAAAATAACCAATTTAAATATCTTGCGAACCGGAAAAGTTACCAAAAAACGGTTGTATAATTCTTTATTCTATTACTTAGATGCAAAATACCACGTAATAAAAAGTTGAAAAACTTAATTATTTAAACAATTGTTGGTTAACAACAATAGTTAGACGAAACACACTGGTATTGTGCAGTTTTTTACGCTGAAGACGATGGTGCAAACCGTTTTTTTGTATCTCTTTTAGTTTTTCTGAAATCCTCATTACACAACTTACAGGTTGCCGCCTGGTTTTGATCTGAGTTACTAAACTGATGACTAACGGTACCAGAAACATGATGATAACTCATGCGGGGTGATAAATTACTCGAAAACTAAATTTTTGGCAATTGTTAATTTACCGACCGTGGCAAACGTTTAAGTATGGTACAATGATGGTACTGGTAATATTACCAACTCTGGTATTTGAAAGGAACGGTAGGTATTAGTAGAACCTGTTACCGGCATGAGTTATCTCTTAACTGTGTGTCTTACGGCTTATTTTACTGTACTCGCATCTATTCAAAGTTTACATGCTATGGTCAAGAAGCGCAAATCCTAAAGGGGGTGTTTTTAAGAAAGACTCTTTTGACCAATCAGAACACTTTTTGATTTCTAACCGAATTTTTGAAGTGAGTTTTAAACGAGACTTACCGGGTGGTAATTACACGGGTTTAAGGAGCTAAAAAAAGTGATAAAGCTACTGACCAATTAAATTGTTTCTCGATTTTTTGACCATTTTCCTGAACGTACTTTCGAGAAAGATTTACTGGACCCTACTTGCAGGCGTTTAGAGAGTCTAAAAATTGCAACAAAATTATTGACCAATCAAACGCGTTTTACTAAACTGGTTAACCAGTGAGATTTCATTTTCTTCTTTCAATGGTTTACAACATGAATTTCAAGAAAAGGCTAACTTGGCGTAAGTGCTACGTGCTGTGTCAATTAGTACGGCAAGTTTTTGCACTTCAGACAATCAGGTTGTTTGTCACCAGGCAATCAGCCAATTATATGGTTTTACTAATTACGACCAATTTCCTGAACGAATTGTGAAGGAGGCAACAGTTGTTGCGACTTGTAGGCGTCTAGAGACTTAGAATTGAAAAAAAACTGTCTTGACCAATCCAATGATGTTACGGGTTTTTAACCAACTTCTCGGCCAAATTGTAGAAAAAAAATTACGGGAAATGACTTACAAGGACTTGACAAGTCGGAATCCACGAAAAAATCATTGACCACTCAGATTGGTTGTTACTAGGAAGACGACCAATCAGATTTTGTCAGAGTTTACAACAGGTAAATTTTACTTGTAAGCTAACAAAACATGTAGTATACGGTAAAAGCAGTTATATAAACATAATGAATGCAAAACAACAGTAAAAACGACACTTGCAAAATTGGTAAGTACAAAAACGCGACCCGGAGTAGTAAATTCTTAAGTTTAGGTGATGACACAGTGGTTTGGACCGTAGTTTAACGTTTTTGCGGACGCTTGACAATGGGAGATACTACTGACAATACATGGTAATAAAATAAGATAAGAAGAGAAAAAAGAGAAAAAAAAGGAAAAGGTAAATCGGGTCAACCGGGGCTCGCCATGTCTACGGACGTGACACTTTATCCTAGCTCCCGGTCATATCTTCATCCTCCGGCCCGGTAAAGCCTCAGGGGTGACCAAAAAGTTAGTGCGTACGTCCGGCAGGTGTAAACGGCCGCATGACCGTGACCCGGCTTCTGGAACGTAACATATTAGGTAGATTCTGGCTCCTCACGCGTCAGTCCTATACTTAAGACAAAAGAGGTGCGTCACGAGCGCACGCTTGTCGCCACCTTTCATTCCGTAGACAAGAATGGTGCTCACGAGAGCTCGCTTGTCGTTTCCTTTTGTTCTGTAGACAAGAAA
>NW_018022150.1:3452-7121 GCF_002006095.1 Pseudomyrmex gracilis
AATACGCGGAACCAGCAAAGAACTGCTGCCATTCGACCAGCCGAACACACAATTTGCACCGACAACCGAAATGTGCAGTCGGTGCAAACCAGCCGAAATCGCTATAAGTTTGTAAGTACATCGGTAATAAAGTAGCGGTCGGTAATCCAAGAGACAGTCGGTAACTGACGGTAATCAGGCAACTGTCTATAATTGCCGGTAACTGTCGGTAATCACACAACAGTCGGTAATTGTCGATAATTAAACCGCAGTCCTTAACGGTCGGTAATCAAATAACAATCAGTACCTGTCAGTCCAGTCATCAATTCCCGACCAAAATCCTCATTTTCCGCCCCGGTAAAGTTCAGTCGGCTGACCAAAAATGGAGAACGTACGTTCCGCAAGTGTAAACGGTGTCGTCGGACCATGACTTTGCGCACTTGGACGGAACATAAAGAGATAAAAATTTGGTGGCAGCGGTGTGAGTTACTAAGGATATCAAGGAAAAAACCGCAGAAAAACATAACAGGTGTTACGTCTTAGAGACCGGGTCACGGTCCTGCGGCCGTTTACACCTACCGGACGTACGTCTTTTTTTTTTGGTCAACCCTGAGGGTTTACCGGGGCGGAGGATGAAGATATGACCGAGAGCTGGAGTAGGGTTGTTTGTTCCGGATTAAATCGAAAGGCCGTCAATTATGTATACCGTAGGGTCCTAGAGCGTATAAAAATCGTCGGTGTGTTCCGCGATAAAATCGATGTAAGCAAAGTGGCACTTTTTGCACTCTTCTACCGGTCGATATATCGTTAAATTTTGCGAGCATCTGGCACACAACGCATCCGTGGACTGGGTCCCGATCGAGATACTGTGGCTTATCACGGCCTCGTGTATCAGGACGTCGTCCGTTTTGTGGGTACACTACGTACAGTAGATAGTGTTGTCTACCAAGTTAAGATAGGCCTGTGCCACCAGCCGGCATCGGCCAAGGTTGTACTTCTGCAAGAAATCAAACGTTTCCGTCAACTCGATATACTCGCCGGGTTTACTAAGAGGTGGCGATCGTCCGATGCACATAGGTGGGCCAATGTGTGCTAAATGTACATTGCTGGTTACTGTTTTCCGCACGAAACCTTTGTTGATATAATTTCAATTATAAATCCGTTATATTATAATTAATTATAAAAGTATAGAAATAGTTTTAATAAACATTGAAATGTGTTTTATCAGGTTATCTTTTTTGTAGAAGACAAATTAATATATTTCTACCATTAAAAGTAAAACATATGTTTCCAAATAAGTGTTTTTAAACACATGGTTTTGAAATTTAAATATTTCTAGGTATACATAGTACTTATTTAAAAATTTTACTATTTTCAAATACTTTATCTAATACATATTATTTAAAAAATATATTTTCTTGATATTTTACTTTTGTACACTACATTTAAATCAATTTTACAAATGTATTTTTACAGCTTTGTATAAATTATATTATGAATATTTAAAAGTAACTTTATTTTTAATTATTCAGTTTAATTAACACTAAATTATTAATATAAGATTAAAACTTTGATTATTCGATAAAGATCTTAAAGATATATTACTGTTTATGTAAGACAAAACTTTTAACAAATATTAAAGAATTGATTTAAATGTAGTGTACAAAACTAAAATATCAAAAGAGTATTTTTTAAATAATGTGTATTAGATAAAATATTTGAAATTATTACAATTTCAAAATAAGTAATATTTATATCTAGAAATATTTAAATTTATCTTAATAATAAAACTGATAAAAAAGTTTTATATTTTATATTTTTATCTCTTTCTTCTCATTTTATACTTTTGGTATATAGTTTATATTTTAACTTTGAAAATAAACACATAATATACACTTTTTATTACACTAGAACATTTATGTTTGTAAACTGAAATACTTAATATGGTAGTTAATATATTAGTTACTATATTAGTTTCTCTCTCTCTCTCTCTCTCTCTCTCTCTCTCTCTCTCATTATTGTTTTGCAATTATTTTAATAATTCCATTTATATATAATTTCATATTGTAATTATATATGTATACGAAACCGTTTATAAAGTATTTTTTCTTTAATATATACAAGTAAAATATACTTGTGGGAAAATATATAAATAGATATTTTTTTACTTTTTGGTAAAAAGTATTAACCGGTTTGTTTGATCTATAATATTGTACATCTAAAATTTTTTCAATTCAATCAAAAGTTCTGTTATGATGCATTTTTGCGAAATTACAAAATTTTATTCTACAATAATGTATTATGTGTCTTATTAAAAGTGAAACGTATTTTGTTTTATTACATACATAATAAAATGATTTCTCAAGTACCGTTTTGGTTAGACTTTATATTTTGTGCTTTTCTTGTTGGAAAAACTCTCTCAAAGTATAACTTTATAGATAGTACTTTACCTAAACAATTTATTTGAAAAAAAGTATTGTGATGAAAACACAATACTTTTAGTCAATTATATATTTATGTTATTTGTGTGTTATCGTCATTAATCATTATTGACTACTTATTTTTTCTCGTTATTAAAGTGCAATATCAGATAGTTTTCTTAATATTGCTCAGAAAACACTTTAGTTCTAAAGATAATCTTACCCAAAGATCTTGAACCGTTATTATCTAATAAATAAACAATATCACTACAACACCCAGGGTGAGGCTTCTATTGACCCTGTGTTTTTAGTTTTATATTTGATTATTTATGTGTGTTGTAATAAATACCTTCCACTATCTTTTAAATTACCTATAAAAGTATACTATTTTATTTCTTTATTTATTTATTTCTTTATACTACTTACGTAAAAAATATTATACAGTGCCACTGTTTTAATTAAAGACAACAATTTTATTATAAGCTTTTTAACCTATTTCCTAATCCTACTTAATATTACATAAAATAATAATTTTATATAAGAATAATTTTATATAATACGTATTCTTACGTACAAAAGACTATATGTGTTACATCACATCGTCAAGTGACGCAAAAAAGGTAAAATACAAAGAATCATTCGTGTTTTATTAAAATCATATGTACTATACTTGCATACTGTGCGTATACTAATCAGTACTTGATGTAGTATACTTCTATTTTTCTATTTTCTATACGTTATAATAACAGAAAAGTTTATTTGCTCAAATTTATAGGTATACACAATCTCAGATTACACAAACTAATTTTCCTATGGTGCATTTCTTGATCGAATGTTTAAAAAAGGAGTACGTGTTTTTATATTTAAATTTTATCTTGACTAATTTAGTAGTCTAGCGGCCTAAGTATGGAGTTTGCGAATACAAATAAACTAAGTCAAAATTCACACTGTCTTGAATATTTCCGGGCCAATCTTTCAGGTCATACTTTAACGATTAAAAACTTTAAATACTAAACTTTCAAACCTTCAATCAAATTACGTACTTGGAGATAAAAAGTGACATTTAAAACTACCCAAGCAACCAGCTGACGTTGTAATAACGTAAATATACGTGATTTTTTTCACTAATTAGTGATTATGACCTAAATCTGACGTTATTTTGACGTCATAACAATGATGTCAATATGTACGTCATATGTATACGTCATATATGATGTAACTATTGGTCTTTGGAGTTACGTCAGTTGAAAGAAGTGAGTAAGACGTCATA
>NW_018022150.1:9041-18856 GCF_002006095.1 Pseudomyrmex gracilis
TTTTTTTTTTTTTTTAATGTATTTATTTAGTTATTGATGTTTTATTTTTTTTCTATTTCTTTATCTCGATCCAAGTACAATAGCGAGTATTCGAATGTTGAACTGTGAACAGTACTTAAACGTATGTCACCATCGCATATTCACATTCTTTTGTTTGTCATAAATACAATAGTTCGTACGTACGTGCCTTTAGAGTGTTTCCTGAACTACATTCAAATTATTTAAGAAAGAAAAAGTCTTAAATTATTGGTGACAGATCGTCAATCGTTGAATTTTTACATTTATTTGTCTTTGAACTGTCAAACGGTGCACATCAGTGCGTGTAGTTCTTGAAAATAATTATATCGGACGAAGAAATTCAGGAGTTCGAGAGGTTAGATCAGAACGATTTGTTCTCTAGCAACAATGATATCGACAAAATACAGTTATACGATTTAACTGTGTGAGTATATAAACTGGTAGATTCAGTCTGTTTGTTAAATATTTTTGTTTTTTTTTCTTATTATATATTTGTCGCGTCGCTACAAATTTCTTCAAAAATAATTCGTTTTCGTTTCGTTTTCTCGCTCGTTGACGAATTAGTTTGATTAAGTAAGCAAATTTCTTTTATATTCTTCAAATAAACAACAATGTTTATGTTTTTCTATATTCACTGTAATGTGCTTGCTATTATAATACATTCGTATCGTTGCTTATTGGTATGTAATATTTATTCTGCTGTTTCGTTTTCAGGTTTACAAAATTCTTATATTCTTTCTTATTTATTCGCAAAAGAATCAATACACATATTTGTTACTTAAGTGTTCAATTTACATAGTATAAAAGTTTTTCTATTTTCTTCATTTGTAGTAAAATACATTTTCTCATGTAGGAGAATGTAAATTTATATGTTATAAATTTTTCAACCTTCAATACTTCGTGTCAAGTTAATTGAAGAGTCTTTTCGTATTTTTTGCAAGTATGGCAACTCGAAATGCAAAAAGATTTTCTGATATATGTTTTTTTGTTTAGAGAAGAATAAGGTACGGTGACGATATTGAATTGCCTAAACGTGTAGGGAGTGACCAACAATACACTGTATTTAAATTTTATTTAAATAACATTAACGGAAGAAGAATTCAGATAATGGTGTGGAATGACTTAATCGACAATGTGGAACATAAAATTCAATATAATTTTGTAAGTTAATTTATATATATTTACATGTATATTTTCACGTGACGGAGATGGCATTATTATTATTTACATGGTCTTATTTATATGGTAAACGTTGTTGGTAAAAAATGCATCAAACGTTTTAAATTGTTGTAGTAAGATAAAACTTTGAAAAACATTTTCCACTTACGAGTATCAGGTAGATTTTGTAAATCAAATTATATATTTTTTTTATATTTCTCTTGGTATATTGATATATTCTTATATTCTCATAGTTTTATATTGGTATATTCGTATGTATTTTCATAGTCTTGTTGTATGTATGTTTGTTCTTTATTAAATGTTTTTTCGCAGAATGTTCATTTGGATGGCGCGCAAGCTAGGCCGCCTAAATTATCACGATTTAATAACGGTAATGTGTCGTTTGAATTATAAATACAAAACAACACAATAATCTCGGTGTTAAGAAATTACGAGCCAACGCAAACGTTGAATGAAACACCCCAACTTATTCAATTAAATGAAGTACTAAACACACGTAAACGTATCAGTAAGTGTGTGACTACTTAGTAATTCTTCAATTTTGTAAATTGACAATGTAATATCACTTTATTTTATGTTTTTTTGTTTTTATTCAGATAGTTTATTTTTTATATTCTGACAGAATATACATATAAACAATTATGTGCGTGTTCTGTGCATCTCACAAATTTGTGAAAAACTTATGAGTTTAAATTTCTTTAATTATTCATAAACAAAATCATATTTACATTAATAATATTAATAAAATAAAATTACTTAATCAAACGGTCAATGCGAGCAGTAAAATATAATATGATCGTGTATAAGAAGTAATCTTTACTAAATTATTAAATTAATAAACGTTTCGTTCCAAGGATTCGGATCTTCTTGTGTAATATAATAATAAATTGCAGTACACTCGTGAGTTCACAGCATCCTTAAAATAATTGAGCACAACAAATTGTTTACTAAGATATTTAAGAAAGGATACTGCGTGCTCACTTTCTTAAATATCTTATATTACAAAATTTGTTGTGTTCAATTCTTTTAAGGATGCTGTGAACTCACGAGTATTCTATCTGCAATTTATTGTTATTTTACTCGAGAAGATCCAAACCCATGGACCAAAATGTCCATTAATTTAATAAAGATTACTTCTCATACACGGTTATCTTGTATTTTACTGCTTGCGTCCGACTTTTGATTTATCATGTGACAATTTCACGAACGAATTAGTCATGAAAAATTAAGTAATTTTAAAAAAAAATAAAATTGAGACACTACCAATTTAAAACATTTGTTTCGTTTTGTATGAAATATGTCGTTTTCTATTGATACTATTTTATCTGTGTAGAATATTTTAATTTTTTCTGTGTTGGGACTTAGAATATTTAAAATTTTTTTTGTATTGGGACTAGACCTAGAATAAATTTTTTGTGCGTCCTCATTTAGGATAACTTTGCGTGTACAAATCGAATCTGACTTCGGGTCTGTTTGATGGTTAGAGTACATAATAATAATAATAATAATAATTCTCCTTTTGTACCTCGCACACTGGTGTAACATTTAGTTGATTTTGCATTATTTTGATTACTGTTGGTTATCACTGCTCACCCTACGTCACTTCATCTCAAAAAACGATGAAGGTGCACACAAGTGCACACTCGTCATTTCCTGTCATTCTAAAAGTACAAGGAAGGTGCACACGAGTGCACACTCGTCATTTCCTGTCATTCTAAAAGTACAAGGAAGGTGCACACGAGTGCACACTCGTCATTACCTATTGTTCCGTACACGAGAAAGGCTGCACACGAGTGCACACTCGTCATTTCCTGTCATTCTAAAAGTACGAGGTAGGTGCACACGAATGCACACTTATGACTACCTAGTCCTGGGTACTACGGTGAGAACGGTGCAATAAAGATTGCACGCTTTTTTGTTGTATCTATTCCTAAGCTCCCATCAGCCAAAGGTCCCGGCTCAGCAAAGGAGGCAGCGGACCCAACGTAGAAGCAGGAGGCATCACCGGTGGGCCCTTCCAAGAGCCTACGCGCGCACTAAGTTTTTCTACTCCGCGGTGCTTGACACTGCCCGTGCCCATGTGACCAGTACGGAAGGACGCGCCGCGAATCCTCGCACGACAAATACAGTGAAACGCGCCGTTACCCGGGTCCCGCAAATTATTGGTAATGACAGGTTTACGGAGCGGATTACGATCATCCGACCCACATAGAGTTTGATTCCGATTACCCGCGGTAGGACTGTTCACCAGGCTACGGTTTTTCCGACGGATCCACGGTTTTGGGTGTACGTGGAAAAGCGACGCAAGGTGGTGTACCCAACTCGGAAATTTATTCACGAGGATCGGTCTAACCGGTCGCCGTCAACAAAGGTCTCGTGCAGAAAACAGTAACCAGCAATGTACATTTAGCACACATAGGCCCACCTATGTGCATCGGACAATCCCCACTTCTTAGTAAGCCTGGCGAGTATATCAAGTTGACGGAAGCGTTTGATTTCTTGCAGAAGTACAACCTTGGCCGATGCCGGCTGTTGGGACAGGCCTATCTTAACTTGGTAGACAACACTATCTACTGTACGTGGTGTACCCACAAAACGGACGACGTCCTGATACACGAGGCCGTGATAAGCCACAGTATCTTGATCGGGACCCAGTCCACGGATGTGTTGTGCGCCAGGTGCTTGCGACATTTACCGATATATCGACCGGTAAAAAAGTGCGTGAAATGCCCCTTTGCTTACATCGATTTTATCGCGGAACACACCGACGATTTTTATACGCTCTAGGACCCTACGGTATACATAATTGACGGCCCTTCGATTTAATCCGAAACAGACGACCCTACCCCAGCTCCCGGTCATATCTTCATCCTCCGCCCCAGTAAACCCTCAGGGTTGACCAAAAAAAAAGGACGTACGTCCGGTAGGTGTAAACGACCGCAGGACCGTGACCCGGTCTCTGAGACGTAATACCTGTTATGTTTTTCTGCGGTTTTTTTCCCGATATCCTTAGTAACTCACACCGCTGCCACCAAATTTTTATCTCTTTATGTTCCATCCAAGTGCGCAAAGTCACGGTTGACGACACCGTTTACACTTGCTGAACGTACGTTCTCCATTTTTGGTCAGCCGATTGAGTTTTACCGGGGCGGAAAATGAGGATTTTGGTCGGGAATTAATGACTGGACTGACAGTTACTAATTGTTATTTGATTACCGACCGTTAAGGACTGCGGTTTAATTATCGACAATTACCGAATGTTGTGTGATTACTGACAGTTACCGACAATTATAGACAGTTGCCTGATTACCGTCAGTTACCGACTGTCTCTTGGATTACCGACCGCTACTTTATTACCGATGTACTTACAGACTTAGTTACCGAGAGAATTACCGACTTATGTATTCTCCAAAATAGCGAAATTACATATTCTTAGTTCTCTTTTCTAAATACAACATCTTTCGTCTTTTCTTTGTATATACTTTAACTCGCGGGTCTGATGGCGGAATTGTTGCCGAGTACACCAACCTTGGGTGGCTGAGTTGTATTAACTTTCACCTTGGTTTAATAATAATGCGATGATTCCATACGTTTGTTATACTTGTTATAAGTAACGCACGGAAAGGACCTAGCAAAATGTTCTCCTGTATTTGGTGAACGCGAAAGTCTGTTCACGTCGCGTCCTTCCGTGTTTGTCGACCGGGTGTTGGTTGTCTCTAAGTATAACGGGTCGAATTGTCCATCACACGCGTAATTCATTAATAAATTTCTCAACTGATAGTTTCTGCTTCCTCGAAGCGTGCGACGTTTTCTCTGGCGGGCTGGAGTAACTGGATGGTGTGTCTTTTAGGAACAGATACACAGAATAAGCATGCAATCAAGTCGCACCTCTATCACTCTTATATCTTGAAAGAAGGTGACAAGCGTGCACTTGTAAGCACCTTTCTTTGTCTACGGAACAAAAGGAAACGACAAGCGCGCACTCGTGAGCACCTTTTTTGTCGACAGAATGAAAGGAAATGACAAGCGTGCACTCGTGAGCACGTTTCTTGTTTACAGAACAAAAGGAAACGACAAGCAAGCTCTCGTGAGCACCATTCTTGTCTACGGAATGGAAGGAGACGACAAGCGTGCGCTCGTGACGCACCTCTTTTGTCTTAAGTATAGGACTGACGCGTGAGNAGCCAGAATCTACCTAATATGTTACGTTCCAGAAGCCGGGTCACGGTCTTGCGGCCGTTTACACCTGCCGGACGTACGCCCTAACTTTTTGGTCACCCCTGAGGTTTTACCGGGCCGGAGGATAAAGATATGACCGGGAGCTGGGATAAAGTGTCACGTCCGTAGACATGGCGAGTCCCGGTTGACCCGGTTTACCTTTTTCTTTTTTTTCTCTTTTTTCTCTTTTTATCTTATTTTATTACCATGTATTGTCAGTAGTATCTCCCATTGTCAAGCGTCCGCCAAAACGTTAAACTACGGTCCAAACCACTGTGTCATCTTTTAAACTTAAGAATTTACTACTCCGAGTCGCGTTTTTGTACCTACCAAGTTTGCAAGTGTCGGTTTCATTGTTGTTTTGCATTCATTATGTTCATATAACTGCATTTACCGTATACTACACGTTTTGTTAGCGTACAAGTAAAATTTACCTGTTGTAAACTCTGACATAATCTGATTGGTCGTCTTCCTAGTAACAACCACTCTGAGTGGTCAATGATTTTTTCGTGGATTCCGACTTGTCAAGTCCTTGTAAGTCATCTTCCGTAATTGTTTTTCTACATTTTGGCCGAGAAGTTGGTTAAAAACCCGTAACATCATCGGATTGGTCAAGACAGTTTTTTGTCAATTCTAAGTCTCTAGACGCCTACAAGTTGCAACAACTGTTGCCTCCTTCACAATTTGTTTAAGAAATTGGTCACAATTAGTAAAACCATATAATTGGCTGATTGCCTGGTGACAAACAATCTGATTGGCTGAAGTGCAAAAACTTGCCGTACTAATTGACACAGCACGTAGCACTTACGCCAAGTTAGCCTTCTCTTGAAATTCATGTTGTAAATTATTGAAAGAAGAAAAAGAAATCTCACTGGTTAACCAGTTTAGTAAAACGCGTTTGATTGGTCAATAATTTTGTTGCAATTTTTAGACTCTCAAAACGCCTGCAAGTAGGGTCCACTAAATCTTTCTTGAAAGTACGTTCAAGAAAATGGTCAAAAATCGAGAAACGATTTAATTGGGCAGTAGCTTTATCACTTTTTTTAGCTCCTTAAACCCGTGTAAATACCACCCGGTAAGTCTCGTTTAAAACTCACTTTAAAAACCCGGTTATAAATCAAAAGGTGTTCTGATTGGTCAAATGAGTCTTTTTTAAAAACACCGCCTTTAGGATTTGCGCTTCTTGACCATAGCATGTAAACTTCGAATAGATGCGAGTACAGTAAAATAAGCCGTAAGACACACAGTTAAGAGATAACTCATGCCGGTAACAGGTTCTACTAATACCTACCGTTCCTCTCAAATACCAGAGTTGGTAATATTACCAGTACCATCATTGTAACATACTTAAACGTTTGCCACTGTCGGTAAAGTAACAATTGCCAAAAACCAAGTTTTCGAGTAATTTATCACCCCGTATGAGTTATCATCATGTTTCTGTTACCGTTAGTCATCAGTTTAGTAACTCAGATCAAAACCAGGCGGCAACCCGTAAGTTGCAGAATGAGGATTTTAGAAACTAAAAGAGATACAAAGAAACGGTTTGCACCATCGTCTTCAGCGTAAAAAACTGCACAATACCACTGTGTTTTGTCTAACTATTGTTGTTAACCAACAATTGTTTAAATAATTAAGTTTATCAACTTGTTATTACGTGCTATTTTGCATCTAAGTAATAGAATAAAGAATCATACAACCGTTTTTTGGTAACTTTTCTGGTTCGCAAGATATTTAAATTGTTTATTTTCACTCATGGCCATAATGCACAAACCAGTGGAAGAAAAGTTTCTGTACAATAAGTTTTGCTTTAGCTGTCTCAGTTTTCGAGATATCCTAAATTTACAATATCGACTATGTGTCATTAAACACAGCATGTGTCAAGAAACAAAATGTTTATGTATCGTCAAAAATTATCCTGAGAAATTCCGGGACTTTTCGGAAACTTTTTACCTCCCCGGTTCTGGCTACTGTTGGTAGTAGGATTATTTATGTTATGAATTAATTATTATTACCGCATGTTTTTAGTAATTAATTCTACATTATTATAATACTTTGTATAATTCTGCCATAATAAAATTAAATTCTACTTTATTATTGTAACCGCATATATATATTGTCTTGTATAATAGATAAACAATTAGCATTATTAGCGTTTTGTAAATTAGTTCAGTAGTCTTAAATGTACAATTACCCTTTTAATTAATATTTAGTAGCAAACCGTTGTAAATTATTCTGTAATATTCGTGCGCAAAGTGTTTCCACGGCAAAGTTTGCTTGTGAGAAGCCAGGGTCACTGGCTTGACCGGGCAAACGGCCCGAAGTAAAGATACGGCACGCGCCAAAATAAAGAACGCGTGAGACCGCGGACTGTTGGCGGCCACGGGACCGTTGACCAAGTCCAGTGACCGCTGGACTTGTGGGACCGTGCAGCGTCAGCGTATTTAGGATGCTATATAAACGGCCGGAGCGACCGGTCCGGACACACAGTCTGTCTCTGAGATTCATCCTGTTCACTTCGCTTCGCGAAAAAGTCAGTTCGGAATAATTCTTTCCAGTTAGGACTTAGAATATTTTAATTTTTTTGTGTCAGAATTTAGAATATTTTAATTACTTCCAGTTAGAACTCAAAATATTTTAAATTTATCGTTTCGGGACTTAGAATATTTTAATTACTTCTAGTTAAGACGTAGAATATTTTAATGTTTTTCGTGTCGGGACTTAGGATATTTCTGTTATTACGAACAGGGACTTAAAATATTTCACGACGTTCGGATTTAGAATTAAACTATTATGGTAAGAATGTTGTAGTATTGATAAGTTTCCTTAATTTTAGAAAAAGTTTTTTTTGTTTATAAAAATATACATTGGTACGTCTCAAAGGCCGGGTCACGGTTCTGCGGCCGGTTACACCTGCCGGACGAACGTTCTCCCTCTTTGGTCAACTCTGGAGCTTTACCGAGACGGAGGATAAAGATATGACCGGGAGCTGGGATAGGATTTTCTGTTCCGGATTAAATCGAAGGGCCGTCAATTATGTATACAGTGAAGTCCTTGAGCGTATAAAAATCGTTGGTGTGTTTCACGATGAAAGCAATGTAGGCAAAGTGGCACTTCTCGCACTCTTCTACCGATCGATATATCGTTAAATTTCGCGAGCACTTGGCGCACAACACATTTGTGAGCTGGGTCTCGATCGAGATACTATAACTTATCACGGTTTCGGGTATCAGGACGTCGTCGGTCTAGTGGGTACACCACGTACAGTAAATCTTGTTGTTTAACAGGTTAAGAGAAAAGCCAGTACCACCAACCGGCATCGGCCAAGGTTGTACTTCTGCCAAAAATCGAACGCCTCCGTCAACTCGATATACTCGCCGGATTCACCGGGCGGTGCCGATCGTCCGATGCACATAGGTGGGCCTATGTGTGCTGCATGTGTGTCGCTGGTTACTGCACGGGACCTTTGTTGACGGCGCCCGGTTAGACCAATGCTCGTGAATAGATCTCCGAATGGAATACAACACCTTGCGTCGCTTTTCCATGTACACCCGGAACCGTGGATCCGTCGGGAGGGACCGTAGCCGGGTAAACAGTTCTACCGCGAGTAATCGGGATCAACCTCTACGGAGGTCGGATAATCGAAATCTGCCCCGTGAACCACTTGTTCCTAATCATTCGCGAGACCCGGTTAACAGCGCGTTCCACTGTACTTGTCGTGTGATTACCGACAGTTACCGATTTTTGCCTGATTACCGACAGTTACCGGCTGTTGCCTGATTACCGACAGTTACGGACTGTTTGTTACCGTGTTTGTCGAACAAATGTTGGTTGTTTCTAAAGATTACAAATCGAACTGTCCATCACGCGCGTAATTCTTTAACAAATTTTTCAACTGATAGTTCCTGCCTCCTCGACGCGTACGACGTATTTTCTGGTAGGTTAGAATACCTGGATGGTGTGTCTCTTGGGAACAAATAGACGGAGTAAGCGTGCAATCAAATCGCACCTCTCTCACTCTTACATCTTGAAAGGAGGTGACAAGCGTGCTCTCGTGAGCACTTTTCTTGTCTACAGACCAAAGGAAATGACAAGCGTGCTCTCGTAAGCACATTTCTTGTTTTCAGGATAGGACTGACGCGTGAGAAACCAGAATTTAACTAATACCTAAATAATCTAATTAGAATTAAAAAAACAAAAAGTGCGTATACAAATATTTATGTATAAATGTATGTATATATGTTGTGACGGGCACCTCGCTCTATGATGTTGTAGCGGAGGTGTCGCACACCTTCGGCACGTCTTTTCAGAATTAGATCAACGATTTACTCACCAAACGTACGATTGGGCGCCAGGCGTACATACGCACGCCGTTTCCAAAATCTACAGCCAATTATTCAACA
>NW_018022150.1:20656-26774 GCF_002006095.1 Pseudomyrmex gracilis
CGCTATGCGTCCTCGCAAAATTAAGCGCCTACGCGTGCGCTACGCCGCTTAATGAGCTGCTCTCCCTAAAATAGTGGAAGACGCGAGCCCATCGCCTCTCGTGCCGGCCAAAATTATGACCTTGTGACGGACGCGAAAAGTGTCACGTCACAATGTATAAACAAAAAAAACACCCGTTCTAAACTTAAGGAAACTTATCAATACTACAACATTCTTACTATAATAGTTTAATTCTAAATACGAACGTAGTGAAATGTTTTAAGTCCCGGTTCGTAATGACAGAAACATCCTAAGTTTTGACACGATAAATTTAAAATATTCTCAGTTCTAACTGGAAGTAATTAAAATATTATAAGTTGTGTTACGAAAAAATTGAAATATTCTAAGTCCTAACTGGAAGTAATAAAAATATTCTAAGTTCCAATACAAAAAAATTATAATACTCGAAGTCCTACCTGGAAAGAATTATTCTGAACTGACTTTTTAGCGAAGCGAACTGAACAGGATGAATATCAGAGAAAGACTGTGTGCCCGGACCGGTTGCTCCGACCGTTTATATAGCGTCCTAAATACGCTGACGCTGCACGGTCCCACGAATCCAGCGGTCACTGGCTCTTGGTCAACGGTCCCGCGGCCGCCAACGGTTTGCGGTCTCACGCGTTCCTTATCTCGGCGCGTGCCTTATCTCTACTTCGGGCCGTTTGCCCGGTCAAGCCAGTGATACTGGCAACTCACAAGCGAACTGTGCCGTGGGAACACTTTGGACACGAATATTACAGAATATTGTACAACGTTTTGCCTAAATTACCCAAATATTAATTAAAAGGTTAACTGTACATTTAAGTCTACTAAACTAATTTACACACCGCTAATAATGCTTATTGTTTAACTATTATACAGGACAATAGATATATATGCGGTTACAATAATAAAGCAGAATTTAATTATTCTGGCAAAATTATAGAAACGTAAATTATAGAAAATATTATAATAATGTAGAATTAATTAATAAAGCCTTGCGATAATAATAATTAATTCATACCATAAATAACCATAGTAATAGCAGTAGTTATCACCGGGGAGTTGAAAAATTCTCGAAAAGTCCCGGAAGTTGTTAAAATAACTTTTGATGAATATGAACGTTTTGTTTATTAATACATGCTGTGTTCAATGACACATAGTTGATAATGTAAATTTAGGATATCTCGAGAACTAAGACAGATAAGACAAAACTACATTTACAGAGGCCCTTCCATCCACTGATTTGTACATTATGGCGATGAGTGAAAATAAACAATTTAACTATCTTGCGAACCGTAAAAGTTACCGAAAAACGGTTTTTCGATTCTTCATTTTATTACATAGATGCAAACTACCACGTAATAAAAAGTTGATAATTTTAATTCCTTAAACAATCGTTTGTTAACAACAATAGTTAGACGTTTTGGAACACACTGGTAGTTTGCAGTTTTTTACGCTAAAAACGAAAGTGCAAACCGTTTTCTTTTATCTCTTTTAGTTTTTGAAGTACTAATTTTGCAACTTACGGGTTGCCGCCTGGTTCTGATCAGAGTTACTTAATTTATGACTAAAGGTAACAGAAGTATAATGAGAACTAATGCGGGTTGCTAAAGTACTCGGAAACTTGGGTTTTGGCAATTGTTAATTTACCGACCGTGGCAAATTTTTAAGTATGTTAAAATGATGGTACTGGTACTATTACCAACTTTGGTAGTTGAAAGGAACGGTAGTTATTAGTAGATCCCGTTACCGGCATGAGTTATCTCTTACCTTTGTGTCTTACGGCTTATTTTACTGTAATTGCATCTATTTGAAGTCTGTATGCTATAGTTAACAAGCGCAAAGTCTAAAGGCGGTGTTTTCAAGGAAAACTCTTTTGACCAATCAGAACACTTTTTGATTTCTAACCGGAGTTTTAAAGTGATTTTTGAACGAAACTTACCGGGTAGTAGTCACACGCGTTTAAGGAGCTAAAAGACGGAATAAAGCTACTGACCAATCAGATCGTTTCTCGATCTTATGACCATGTTCCTGAACGTACTTTTGAGAAAGAGTTAGTGGACCCTACTTGCAGGCGTTCAGAGAGTCCAGAAAGTGCAACAAAATTATTGACCAATTAAACGCTTTTTAGTGAACTCGTTAATTAATAAGATTTCTTTTACCTTTTTCAATAGTTTAAAACATGAATTTTAAGAGAAGGCTAACTTGGCGTAGTTGCTACGTGCTTTGTCAAGTAGTACGGCACGTTTTTGCATTTCAGCCAATCAGGTTGTTTGTCAGCAGGCAATCAGCCAATCAGATGTTTTTCCTGATTTTGACCGACTTCCTGAACAAATTTTGAAGAAGGCAACAGTTGTCGCGACTTGTAAAAGTCTGGATACTTAGAATTGACAAAAAACTGCAATGACCAATCAGATGATTTTACGGGTATCTAACCAACTTCTCGGCCGATTTTCAGAAAAAAAATTATGGGAGATGACTTACAAGAATTTGACGAGTCAGAATCCACGATAAAGTGACTGACCAATCATATTGCTTATTACTAGGTAGACGACCAAGCAGATTTTGTCATAGGGTAAAACAGCTAAATTTTACTCGTAGGTTAACAAAACGTGTAGTATACGTTAAAAGCAGTTATATGAACATAATGAATGCAAACCGACAGTGAAAATGTCACTTGCAAAATTGGTAAGTACAAAACCGCAACTCGGAGTATTAATTTCGTAAGTTTAGGTAATGACACAGTGGTTTGGACCGTAGTTTAACGGTTTTGCGGACGCTTGACAATGGGAGATACTACTGACAATACATGGTAATAAAATAATAGCGATTTCGGCTGGTCTGCACCGGTGTGCCACCTGTGTAGAGTTGGTGCAATTGTGTGCAACACCGCATCGGTGTGTGTATTGATTACACTAACTGGCTCCGACTAATTTGTGAGAGCCATTTTGTGTACACCTAACATGCACCTATGCGGTGTACTGAGTTTAGACGAATACGCGGAACCAGGAAAAAACTGCTGCCATTTGACCAGCCGAACACACAATTTGCACCGACACCCGAAATGTGCAGTCGGTGCAAACCAGCCGAAATCGCTATAAGATAATAAGAAAGAAAAGAATAAAAAAGAAAAAGGTAAACCGGGTCAACCGGGGTTCAACATGTCTACGTCTACGGACGTGACAAATACCTCAATAATTTATCTGGAATAGAAAACAAAACGATAAGTGCGTATACATATATTTATGTATTAATGTATGTATATATTTATAAAACAAAACACTCGTTTTTAAAGTAAGGAAACTTATCAATACTACAAAATTCTTACCATAATAGGTTACGTCTAAGTCCAAACGTCGTAAAATATTTTAAATCCAAAAATATTTTAAGTACCGATTCGTAATGACATAAATATTCTAAGTCCCGTTTTGTAATGACAGAAGTATTTTAAGTCCGTATAGCAGAAATATTTTAGTCTAACCAGAGCGCACTTTACTGACTGAGATTTTGAATCTGAATGATTCTGTTGCCGGTTGCTCCGGCCGTTTTTATAGTCTACAAGAAGTGCTGATGCTGCATTGTCTTACGAGTCCGTCGTTTAACGGTCCTGCCGGTCAACGGTTTCGCTCGGTTTTTGCGGTCGCGAGGCGTGGCTTATCTCTGCGCGTGCCTTATCTTTGCCGCAACCGTTCGCTCGCTTAGGCCAGCGCCCGTGGTCTTTATGCGCAAGATTTGTTGTAAAAAAAAAATATTCAAAAACATTAAAAAAAATACCAAAGAATTACTAAGAAAGTACTAATATAATAATATTACTATAAAAAAGAATATTAGAAGAATATTATAGTTATCTAGATAGAGTACTTATATCGGTATTGATACATTGATCCGCTGTAACTTTTTGCATGCGTGAACAACATGCTAATAATCGTAAATACGGTTTTAATCGCCTAATTAGTGCGCTATTACAATACCTTTAGTAACAAATATGTCGCAAATGATGACGGTATATTACCAATCATGGTACAGTACCGACCATGGTATATTACCAACCATAGTGTATTATCGACCATGGTATGTTACCGACCATGGTATATTACTGACCATGGTATATTACCGACCATGATACAGTATCGACCATGGTATATGTTCAAGGCTGGTAATTTGCCAACTATTGTAATGAAAAAAGAAAAAGAAAACTCAGTATAATAATAATTAATATTTTTATGTCCACCGATGTGACACCTCCATTAGTTTGATGAAGGCGGGAACAGTCGGATTCCTGGCCACTACGACTGCGGAAGTTGTGGAAGCCCGGAGCTTGACCCGCCGCTTTCTCTTCTCAGCTTTCTGGGGTTGTCCGCCTAGCGGAAGAGCCCCAGAAGTGGGTCGGGCTACAGGGGCCGGAGACCCTGTCGCACCCGCCGCATTCCTTTTAGTCTTACGGCCAACTGCGTTATGACTATAGTAACTTTTTTTTTTATTATGGGGGAAATCCATTACGAAAACTCCGGCCCTCGGGGAATAAGGCCGGGATTATGTGGAATTCCCCTCTCTGGCCCGCACGTCAGGGAGAGTATACCCACTAAAACCCTTATAGTGTGCATTCTTTGCTCATCTAAAGGAAGGCCCGGTACCTTTGTGTAACGATTCAATTCTAAGCCCTCCCTCGAATTAACTCCATCCCGTCGAAGGAGGACTCTGCGTCTTTCCCCTATCATCACGGATCTCGACGGCACAGCGGGACACACGCCGCCGCGCCATCTCCGGAATTGCGTGCAGGACGAGCCAGGGTCCCCACCTCGGCTCGTCACGATCCCCGCAACAGGTACACTCCCTCCCCGAGTGACGAGTTTATTTGGGGAGGCTGTTGCGACTTCCTTTTGTCCTAAGTAATTGCCTCGCTGGAGCGGCGAGATGACGGGGGAGCGAGGCTCTCCTAACTCACACCGCCCCAGTATCCCTTCCCACTAAGAGCGGGGACGGGACCAATATCAAGAAGAGCTCCTGTTTGGACCTCAGGGTCGCGCGCGAGAGGCGGAGGCCCTGCACCCCGCCCGCACGCGCCCTGAAAGTCCCCCTTGAGAAAAAGGAGCTCTCTCCCTCTCTCTCTCTGCGGCTTTCTACTGCTCCATAACACCGGGACAGAAGGAGACCACAGCCTTTCACTCTTCCTCATCCCTGGAGGCAAGAGGGCCTTCATCAGGCCCTCCTGGGAGAGGTCCTGCCCTATCTCGGCGGCCAACTCTCGACGCTCACCGGACCACTTTGGACATTCTTCCACAGTGTGGCCCGTCGAGTCGGTGGCCGCTTCGCACTCATGGCACTGAGTCGTCGGCTCTTTACCTATCCGACACAGGTACTCACCAAAGCACCCATGCCCGGTGAGCACCTGCGTTACATGTTAGGTGAGGCGCTTGACCTCCTTTTCCAACCACACTTGAAGGTGGGGTCGGACAACCCGGATAACTTTCTGAGCTTCCGCTCGTGGGACACTCAGAGACTCCTCCCACCGTTGGAGGAGCTGTTGCCGGGCCTGACGCTTTGACTCGGCAAGGGCCTCCCCGAGGGCATCGCCCTCCATGTCCTCCTTAAGTAGCTCGACTCGGAGAGAGTACCTTGCCGAGTAATCCCGAGCTAAGAAGGCAAGGGGAGAAACCTTCGCTAGCACGCCCGCCGTCTCTGTGGCCACGTCTCTGAAGCCGCGCGCAACGCGGAGGGCCATCTTTCTCTGGGCCGCGCGAAGCAGATTAAAGTTACTCCGCGCGCCCGCCTCCGCTGCAGCCTCAGCCCACAGTGGTGATTTATAAAGGGCCATTGCGTGGACCACATTTACGAACAGACGGCGAATTTTCTCCTGTGGGCTTCTCAAGTTGGGGAGGAGTCTTGCCAAGAAGTTAGCAATTTTCCCCACTTTTGGGGCCAAACAAGCGAAATGCTCGTCGAAGCGTCATTTCGGGTCGAGGTGTAAACCAAGGTACTTGAAAGTTGTACCCACCTCGACCCGTGCTTCACCTACCTGCAGGCTGAGTCTCGGCAGCCGCCCGCGACGAGAATGACTATAGTAACCTAATTTGACTATAGTAACCTAATTTAACCT
>NW_018022151.1:0-2001 GCF_002006095.1 Pseudomyrmex gracilis
ATTCATAATGCTATTTTTGTGCAATATTTTTACAATTTGCTTATTAAGATAAAACACGTTTCTATACTAACTATGTGTCTACAAATGCGAGTACTTCTTCATGTACTGAAAACAACTTACAATATTATGTATGTATATGTATATTTTTAGTGTATTTTTCTCTAAATAACTTGTACTTTGTAAAGTTGTTACTTTCATAGTTTTCTTTGAATGTAACAAAAAAGTTATACAAAAACAAGTAAAGAAAAATTTCGACAGAATATTAAAATTGACTGAATATGGTCCTCAGAGTAATAAATACAATGTTTCCGTAATTATAACAATGATATGTTAATAAAAGTGTTCAATTGTAGTGCTATAAAAATAATATTAAGTAAAACTTGATTGATATGAGCAACGGTCAACTCTAATTTAATTATTATTTTACCGCCAAAAAGTTTGAGCTAAGAGGATGTGAACGTTTCACGTTTGTATGTTTTAACGAATAACATGATCACATGGTGATAAACAAAACGCATAAAAATGTTACGCGTAACAAAGAACCACACGTAGAGCAATAGAACCAATGAGCAATTTGTTCTTATAAAGCAGCGACATATATATATATATATATATATATACTTGGCTACCACATTTTTCCGCGTTATTTCCTAACTAACTTCCGCAGCGCGGCAAGCATATCGCGCATAGGACGCGCTTATACGTGCAATTGCGCATGCGGAAAATAGATCGTCGTATTGACACGTGATCGCTGTGAGTGATTACAGTGGTATCAATGCGCCGGTTTCGTCACTATTCAACATGGAGTTGTAGGCAACGGTAGCATTCATCATCGGGATCGGGTACGGCGAGGAGACGAAGACGTAAGTAATTCTATTATTTTTTTCATAATAATATAATACACACATGTATTATTTTAATACATTTTTAATATATTTCAACAAATAAATAAATAAGTATTTCTTTTTTCAGGACAAACTGTACCAATACTTGAGCGATCTCCCGTGAAAGAAACCAAAGAACGACAACCAGAGAACGATCGGCCGGCGGTGAACAATTGACCGCCAGCGAACGATCAGCCGCCAGCTAATTATCGGCCACCAGCTACCGATCAGCCGCTGGCGAATGATCGGCCGCCAGCGAACAATCGACCACCAGCGAACGATCAGCCGCCAGCTAACAATCGGCCGCCAGCGAACAATCAGCCGCCAGCAAACGATCAGCCGCCAGCTTACAACAGGCCACCAGCTAACGATTGGCCGCCAGCGAACGATCAGCCGCCAGCTTACAATAGGCTACCAGCTATCAATCGGCCGTCAGCGAACGATCAGCCGCCAGCTTACAATAGGCCACCAGCTAACGATTGGCCGCCAGCGAACGATCAACCGCCAGCAAACGAAACAATGGCGTGGATGACGATGTGGGCTCAAGCTTCTTCACAAGAATATGAAAAGGTAAATATTGAACAGACAATCTCATTCTCTCTCTCTCTTTCTTTCTCTCACTCTTTCTTTCTCTCTCTCTCTCTCTCTCTCTCTCTTTTATGGAGATATACGTGTGCGTGTGGGTGTGTGTGTAAAGTTCAGTTTTCTCTCTCAATTGTGTTGTGATTGTTAAAGATAAAGTATATGTATATCTTAATCTTTTTATTGTGCTGTCCTGGCAAATGTAAAATGTTAGCTTCATATATTGTAATATACAAATATTAATATATTGCATGTATAATAACGTTATATTTAAAAAAATAGAAATACGAGAATATGAATGATTGTATGTCTTTTATTGCATATTAATGCTATAATATATATGCATATTTTTACATTAAAGCAACGTAAGAAAGAGAGAGAGAGAGAGAGAGAGAGAGAAAGAGAGAGAGAGAGAGAGGTTACATTCTAAAATCCTACTTTGGGAACTAAAAACTATAGTATACGTGACGTGAAATATTGCATTTAATAGTAAGATAGAATTTTGGAACGTAACCTCTCTCTCTCTCTTTCTCTC
>NW_018022151.1:2721-5115 GCF_002006095.1 Pseudomyrmex gracilis
TTTTTTTTTTTTTTTTTTAATAAGGGGAAATGCATTATGCACTCCCGCCCTGTGAGGATTTGGGCGGGGAGTGTGGGATTCGCACCCACTAAAACCCCTCAATGGCCTCCACCGGACATAATGGGGGAGCCTGTGGCAGCCGCAAGGTTATTACATCTCCAGGACCCCTTTAGTCCAAGACTTGTCCCCAAAAGACAACGCCCCCATCGCCGTCACCTTTGGGGTTGCGGCAGGAGGAAGGGACCATAGCCCTCCTCAAGCCGCCCCTTTCTGAGGACTTGTGCAGTGGCGAGTCAAGTTCCCCAACTTGCCACGCCAAGTCTCCGCCCGCCGTGACCGAAGTCAGAAAGGGTCAACACAATTTTTCGTATCCCTTTCCCGCGACCAAGCAGCCCCTTGACAGAGGCTGGGTCCAGGGGTCACGCCCGAGCCGTGACCCCCCCCACTCCGAGCACGGGAACTGCCCCCAAACCGAGCCTATTTGCTTGGCTTAGAGGACTTAAGTCCCGGCTTTTCTCTCCCCGGTGAAAGGGAGGCTGACTTGCCACCTCTCTGCCGCTTGAAGAAGGGCTCCTTGGTGGAGCCTCCCCCTGAACCCGGCGTTTTCTGCGCCGCGCCTTTTTTTGTCCGGGGGCCAGCGAACTTGCGGTCTCTGGTCTTGGACACTTTCCTTTTAAAGAGAAAGGGGGCATCGCGCCGTCCCTACTCCCCTTCACCCCAGTCTCAGGCTTTTTCCAAAGGCCGGAGGGCTCCTTGCTTGGGGAGGAGGTCGTAGCGGCTTACCCCCTTTGCCTGCGGCGGGCTTTGTGTCCTCAAAGGAGGCGGACGGGAGAGGATTATCCTCGCGCGCCTCGCTCTCTTCCGGCCACAGCCGGGCCAGACTTACCACCGGGGAGAGGAGGTAAACCCCCTCTCCGTCCTCCTCGCAACCGGAGGAGTCCTCGCCGGACCCAGCACTGCGGGCCCACCGCTTCCTCTTCTTCTTCGGGGAAGGGTCAAGCACCGCCACCTCCCCGCCCTCCTTGCTACCGGGTGGCAGCGGAGGCGCCGGCACTCCGGCGCCCCGCCTGGTGGCTACTTGTTTTGCCGGTATGGAGGCGCAACTTGCGCCGCCCATCCGGTGGTTCGCTGGCTGCCCCCGGCTTGCACACAAAATGCACTTGAAAGCAGCTCTGCATGTGATAGCAAGGTGGCCATCCCCCCCGCAACGGTAGAACGCCGTGCTCCGATCAACACCGGAGCACTTGCGTGCCACGTGCCCGTACTTGAGGCACCGATAGCACTGCATACGCCGTGCTACCAGCGCCTCGACGGGAAGGCTAAACCACCCCACCTCTATTCTTTTCGCCCCTACTACCCGCCGGGCTGCCCTCAAGGGCATACGAGCCCATAAGGTCTCGTACCCGACAGGAGAAAAGCGAACCAGCCCAGTGCGAACTTCACTGGGCTGGCATCCACCTGCCGTCGCTAATGCGGCGGCAATGTCCGCCGCGGAGAGGGGAGGAACCACGTCCTGCACGCGGACTGCCGCGTGCTTTATGGGACGGGTGAATTTCACTCCCTCTACGCCATCCAACGCTTTAGACGCCCTCTCAACAAGGGCGTCAGCCGTTTTGGCTCCTCCAGGCCCGGGTATCTGGAGGAGCATGCCGCCATTGGCCGCCCTTTTTATCCGGAAACCGGAAATTCCGACCTCCTTCAAATTAACGGCGGCCGCCGCCTTTTTCATAACTTCGGCATAACTGCTGCCCTCCCCCACGGTAAGGAGGACGGCAGCTCCAGTGGGGAGCCTGCCAAGTTTGGCCCTTTCCGCTCCCCCTGTGCGCTGACTCGCGCCAACGGGAGCAGCGGGAGGGCATTGTTTTTCTTCAAGAGGGGGGGGGTTCTTTCTTCCTTCGCGCCTTGCGCCCCACAACCGTCGCCCAGGTGGTCGGGGCGGGTACGGCTGCAGGCTCGCTCGAGGTCTGAGGGACAAGCTCTCCCCTAATGACAGAGACGATTCGCCCCTCCATAGCCTCCTCGATTTTGTCCGCCAAAAGGCGGACACATCTGTCCTCCGGGAGGTCCAGAGGGGAATCTTCCCTAAAGAGCACATCCGCCCCCTCCTCTGTTTGGACCCCCCGGAAGTCCATTTTTGGCGGCAGAGTCGTTGCCGCGGTCGCCTGCGGGACAAGCCCAGACTTACCGACCTGCGTCCCGCAGTCCGCGACCTCTTTTCTTGACGCGCCGACGAGGGAAAAACCCTTCTTGTAGGCCGCTTCGAGCATCTCCCGGACCTTTTTATACCGGGAAGACATAATTTTTTCGGCGTCCTTGCTGAGCCGGAGCGGGCGTGTTCCGTTTGACCACAGTACGATTCGACACCGATCGATTCGACACCAAATTATTGGACAC
>NW_018022151.1:5670-8242 GCF_002006095.1 Pseudomyrmex gracilis
ATCGTACGGTGTCGAATAATCTGGTGTCGAATAAATCTGTGTCGAATCGAGCGGTGTCGAATCGTACTGTGGTCAATAGAGTATCACCCGCCGGAGCTTTTCTTGAAGCGTCCTGACGCGCTCATCCACGAGCGCGCCAGGCCCGGCCAGCTCCGACTTTGCCGCCTCCACAGGCACATAGGCGAAGGCGACAATGCCATCGCCCAATCCCCTTATAGTGGCTGCCACGTTCTTTAAGATCTTGACGTAACGTCCGGCAAGATTCTTGGACATGGTGGCCACTTTTGTCACGGCCTCCGCAGCTGCGTACGTCTTCTGCACCATTTCAGCCGCGAAGGCAACCGGACACGTGAATCTGGAAGACGGTAGCTGGGTGGTGTCGCGCCAGCACTTGTCCTCCAGCTCAAGGACCGCTTCCGCTCGCTTCGCATCCAAAGCACGCTTCTCGGCCGCGACAATACCGAGAAACTCGGCAGCGGTTGGCGGTCTTCCGACGCCCTTACTTGTGCTGGGGGCCTGTGTGGAGGCGTCCTCCTGCACCTCCATAAAAATGTCATCGTCCTCAAACAGTGGAGACACGGACACGCCGGCGGGTGGCGGAGAGCGGGAACGCTCCCTCGCCGGCTTTTTCTTTTTCTCTTTCCTAAAAGGGGTGCCAACGGCGCTACCTTTAATGAAGGAGACCGTCGCCCCAAACATGCGTCGCGCATTAAGCGCGAGCACGTCGTAGCGCGCCTTTGCAGTAGTATGTTCGCCCCTTACCTCTGCGGTGCAGGCGGAGTGTAGCCCATCACGAGATGACGACATGGGGGTGCCTGAGACGGCAACACCCCTACGCCGGGCCCTGAGTGTCCGATCACTCTGGGCCGGTACGTGTATCTCTTCTTCAGAACTCATACCCATAGTTTTTAGAAGAGTGGTGTAATTTCGGAGTGTTCCTTCTCCTAGGCCGGCTGCCCACACAGGGTTAACGAGCCCGGCCTGCCCGGGTGCGCTCTTGGTCTGGCCGCTCTCCGTGGACCTGTCCGGCAAGGGTGACCCTGCCAAAAACCGAAGTTCCCGCCGGCATAGCTTCACGGATCAACACGGCACTCAAGCCCCTCTACCACGACAAGGTAGCACTCCCTCGGAAGGGATAAAAATGGGCTTAAGAGTCCTCTTTTCGCCCCTTTAGCGGGCCCCACCCGGGGCCACCAGTTATGGGAGCGTCCAGATTTCTCGCCTCCTCGAGCCTCCTTGCCATCTATCTCGCTCGCCGGAAAGGAGACTCCCCCATACCAATCATGTCCCGAGTGCACTGTTATCGGGACCCTTGGCACCTTAACCTACCCCCGCAAGCCACATGCGATTGTTTTATAGCAGGGTCATGTGGAACCCCCGCTAGGCGAAAGCCTGTGGTAGCGACAGCCTCTTCCCCAGCCGACAGACCCCCGCGAGAGGCACCCTGGCCGCGCAAACGAGCAGCACAGCGCAGCGCAGCCCTTGACTCCAGCGGGTCCCAGCCGCACCGCACCGCACCGCCCGAACCACAGCCGGGGGAACCCCCTACGCGGGGCAACTCCCCACACCCGGCGGGGCATGGAAGGAGCGCCTGACCCCAGCAAGAGCAGCCAGTCCGCAAAAGGCTACCCTGGATTAGGGCCAGATTGAAAGCCGACTGATGGGTACTGCCACCGGTCAAGCAGCGCCATTTTCTTCGGAGATGCTTTGCCATGCTGCGGAAGCACCCCCGACCCGACCGTACTCCGAATATCTATACAAGGTGAGCCGGATCCCTGTCGTGGCCAAGACGGCTTGAACTCTACCCGTGTCCCTGCCTTCGTGTTTTTATACGAGGGGAAGGCAGACCCCTGTTGGTCGGTGTGTGGCACCACGCGCCCGAAGGCCCGACTTCCGTGCCGATCCACCGCCGCTACCCGTGTCCCTGCTTCCGAGTTTTTAACCTGGGGAGAAGCAGACCCCTAGTGGCAGGTGTGTGACATCACGCGCCCGAAAGCTCGATTTGGGTGCCGATCCACTTCCTCCCTGCCCGTGTCCCTGCATCCGTGTTTTTATACGAGGGGGAATGCAGACCCCTGTTGGTGGAGCACCAATCACCGAGCGTTACGGCCCCTCCTGGCCGGCATCGGCAACCGGACGCCCCCCGCCTCTTGGAAGATCAAAAGGAACTCCGCTGCTTAAGTTCAGACCGAGAACCGGCCAACCGGCAGCCATGCTCTCCTTGCACGCGAGTGTACCTACGCGCGGGACTTATAAACTAAAAGCTATACAAGCTAAGATCTTCCCAAACTATTCATTAAGTTTTTAATCAATAACAGATTAAATTCTAACTCTGACAATAAATTAGTTTTGAATGATTTTGATGAGGTTAGAAAATATTTTGTTGTTCCTTATCTTCCTGACCTTTCTTGTTCTATTTCAAAAATTTGTAAAAAAACGAAGGAGATCTCTTTGGCTTTTCGTAGTCTGAATAAATTGAGTAAATTTATTAAAGTTGGAAAGGACAAGTTAACCCTTGATCAAAACAGGGATGTTGTGTATCAGATTGATTGCAATAATTGTAATGTATCTT